>NW_026647783.1:0-72145 GCF_950295315.1 Erinaceus europaeus
GGAACTCAGGAGAGCGACACATGAGAGTCCCTTTGCATATGCATTCTTGCTTAGCCAGAATGGGCTATGTGGCTTGCCCTGAGCATCTAGGTTCTCAGTACATAAGTGGCAGGTGAGGCTGGATACCTTTCCACCCATGCTCTGAGACTACTATAGGTGAGTTATGACCACACAGAGACACACACAGACAGACACACATACACAAACACACACACACACACACACACACACACACACACACACATTACTGTCAGGTCTGGTAGTACAGCATATGGTGAAGGCTGGGGCAGTCTAGGGTCTGTGGGCATGAGAGCTGCTGCCTTACAATTTCTACAAGCCAGGTTTGAACCTGTCATGAATGAACACAGTTTAGGAGGTTTTTGAATTCTGGTCTCTTTCCAACTCATCTATTTCTCTTCTTGCCATCTCTGTCTCTAACTCTCACATGCTCTCACACACTCTGTCTTCCCTCATTAATAATTTACTTATATAATTATTTTAATCACAAGCCCAGATATACAAAGAGAGTTACCAGAGCACTGCTGAGCTCTGCCTGGTTGTGTTGGCGATTTCACCTAGGCTACTTGAGCCTCAGTTTGTAAGTTTCTGAAACAAGCCATATTCTTTCTCCTCATTTCCATGCCAGTATCACTCAGAGTTTATCGTAAAGTGTTTTTTTTGCAAAAAAAAAAATGGTACATTCTGATTTACAGCTCAATATTGACACCATCGTAGCTCTCTTTGGCCCTTGGTCACTTTGCTTCTTTTCAGATTTAAAAATGCTGAAGTGGGAATGGTGTTTGCCCTGAGGCTTCCACTGGGAACTACCAGCTGCCCTGTGTCTGTTGCCAGACTAGGAATCTTGTGGTGCCTGTCCATGTGGAGAGTCTCCTTGATGAGTTCCTTCTCAAGCCTTTTTCGCTCTGTCCAGTTGGAGCTGCATATAGCTAATGATTTTGAGATTTTACTACTTTAGACAATTGTTTTCCTGATGCACAGTTTCTCTCCAGGTTTTAGCAATCAAGTGTCTGAATGTCATATTGAATCCATTGTAGAAAATGACTACATCAGTGTCCCTCTCTCTCTCTCTCTCTCTCTGTCTATATATATATATATATATATATATATATATATATATATATATATATGTAACATGTAGAGATCTGAAAATTTTTTTTAGATAGAGACCTGCACAGCTCAGGATTAGGGTAGCAATGAGGATACACCTGGCTCTGCTGAACCGCAGTCATGAGAGACATTTCACAGAGCCATACATATACCTCTTATCACTCTACATATCTTTCTCAGCACAAACTACCGCTGGGATCATCTACTTCCCTCTTGCTCTTTTTGTTCACCGAGTCCTATCCCAAAACTGTAAATCAAAGAAGAAATAGACATAGTGCTGTTCCCTGCACACAGGACAGTCTGAGGCAACACCAGGGAGATGCAATACGCCAGCCTGCATCTTGGCTGGAGCATCACTAAGACTAGTTCCAAATTGGAGAGGCGAGGGCAGTTTTGGAGAGGGGGCTGCAGGCCAAGTGTTGCTTCCCTGAGTGTGCTAAGACCTAGATGTTCTAAGTGTAACCTTTCCTCACAAACATAAAATAATAATGCCACTTGTAAGAAGTATGCATGGGCATGGAGGATTTGTCTACATTTCTCTGGCACTGATCAACACGGTGCCAGAATTTCAGTCCTTTTCTGTCTCTGTCATCCTGTCCCTCTGACTGTCTCTATGTGCCTTCTTCACTAGACCCTTATGGAAGTCAGTGCATGCATCATGAACTCGGACTTCCTGGTGTTGAATTTTTCATTTCTTTGCCCTTTGGATTATTCAGTCCCCTGCATATGGCGTAGTACATTGAGGAACTGAGGAGACAGCGATCCTGCTGCAGGTAACAGGCATTTGTCCATCTCCAGGTGCAGCTGTCCAGGCCCTCTGTGCTTGACTCCCATTCTCCAGGGCCCTGAGGCTGACACTCAGCCTAAATGCAGCCCTCCTCAATTTCCTGCACCACATCCTTGTCCTTATTCCATGAGAGCCCAGGTCAAAGAAGTGTAACTCTACCACCCTGGCACACATATTGTGCTTTCCCTCTATTGGGCCGAATGTAAAGGATCTGTGGTACTGATGGCCACACCAGTGTCCAGATTTTCTATGCAAAACGGAAGCTTCCAGGGTTCAGAAAGAGGGTGTCTTGATGGCTGTGAAATGTCTTTTCCAAGTGCCTCCTGGGTTTCAAATCCTTTTGAAACCTGAAGTTCATTCTTGTATCTAGGGAATATTCTCACCTCTGTCCAGAGTGCCCTCCCAACTAGGAGCACAGCTATCCTGGGGTCAGGAGGTCTGCCAGCCTGCTAGCTTCTGGAGGGATTTCTGAGTATGTCCTCAGGCCCCAAGTGGTAACAGGTGTTTCCACTGGAAACACTGGACAGGGTCCTGCCCCTGAATTTTGACGGGTGCCCCAGCTTTCCCCATTGGCAGTGTTTGCATGATAGTGAGGCATGAGATTGAATCTGGAACTCAGGAGAGCAAGACATGAGAGTCCCTTTGCATATTCATTCTTGCTTAGCCAGAATCTGGGCTAGCTTGCTTTCCCTAAACAGCTAGGTTCTCTGTATATAAGTTGCAGGTGAGGCTGGATACCTTTCCACCCATGCTCTGAGACTACTATAGGTGATATCTGACCACACAGAGACACACACAGACAGACACACAAACACAAACACACACACACATTACTGTCAGGTCTGGTAGTACAGCATATGGTGAAGGCTGGGGCAGTCTAGGGTCTGTGGGCATGAGAGCTGCTGCCTTACAATTTCTACAAGCCAGGTTTGAACCTGTCATCAATGAACACAGTGTAGCAGGTTTTTGAATTCTGGTCTTTTTCCAACTCATCTATTTCTCTTCTCGCCTTCTCTGTCTCTAACTCTTATATGCTCTCACACACTCTGTCTTCTCTCATTAATAATTTACTTATATAATTATTTTAATCACAAGCCCAGATATACAAAGAGAGTTACCAGAGCACTGCTGAGCTCTGGCTTGTTGTGTTGGCGATTTCACCTAGGCTACTTGAGCCTCAGTTTGTAAGTTTCTGAAACAAGCCATATTCTGTCTCCTCATTTCCATGCCAGTATCACTCAGAGTTTATAATAAAGTGTTTTTTTTTGCAAAAAAAATGGTACATTATGATTTACAGCTCAATATTGACACCATCGTAGCTCTCTTTGCCTCTTGGTCACTTTGCTTCTTTTCAGATTTAAAAACACTGAAGAAGGAGAGGTGTTTGCCCTAAGGCTTCCACTGGGAACTACCAGCTGCCCTGTGTCTGTTGCCAGACTAGGAATCTTGTGGTGCCTGTCCATGTGTGGAGAGTCTCCTTGATGAGTTCCTTCTCAAGCCTTTTTCACTCTGTCCAGTTGGAGCTGCATATAGCTAATGATTTTGAGATTTTACTACTTTAGACAATTGTTTTCCTGATGCACAGTTTCTCTCCAGGTTTTAGTAATCAATTGTCTGAATGTCATATCGAATCCATTATAGAAAATGACTACATCAGTCTCTCTCTCTCTCTCTCTCTCTCTCTCTCTCTCTCTATATATATATATATATATATATATATATATATATATAACATGTAGAGATCTTAAAAAATTTTTTAGATAGAGACCTGAACAGCTCAGGATGAGGATAGTAATGAGGATACACCTGGCTCTGCTGAGCCGAAGTCATGAGAGACATCTCACAGAGCCATACATATACCTCTTATCACTCTACAAATCTTTCTCAGCACAAACTACCGCTGGGAAATTATCTACTTCCCTCTAGCTCTTTTTGTCCACCGAGTCCTATCCCAAAACTGTAAATCAAAGAAGAAATAGACATAGTGCTGTTCCCTGCACACAGGACAGTCTGAGGCTGGACCAGGGAGATGCAATACGAAAGCCAGCATCTTGGCTGGAGCACCACTAAGACTAGTTCCAAATTGGAGAGGCGAGGGCAGTTTTGGAAAGTGGACTGCAGGCCAAGTGTTGCTTCCCTGAGTGGGATAAGACCTATATGTTTTAAGTGTAACCTTTCCTCACAAACATAAAATAATAATGCCACTTGTAAGAAGTATGCATGGGCATGGAGGATTTGTCTTCATTTCTCTGGCACTGATCAACACGGTGCCAGAATTTCAGTCCTTTTCTGTCTCTGTCATCCTGTCTCTCTGACTGTCTCTATGTGCCTTCTTCACTAGACCCTTATGGAAGTCAGTGCATGCATCATGAACTCGGACTTCCTGGTGTTGAATTTTTCATTTCTTTGCCCTTTGGATTATTCAGTCCCCTGCATATGGCGTAGTACATTGAGGAACTGAGGAGACAGCGATCCTGCTGCAGGTAACAGGCATTTGTCCATCTCCAGGTGCAGCTGTCCAGGCCCTCTGTGCTTGACTCCCATTCTCCAGGGCCCTGAGGCTGACACTCAGCCTAAATGCAGCCCTCCTCAATTTCCTGCACCACATCCTTGTCCTTATTCCATGAGAGCCCAGGTCAAAGAAGTGTAACTCTACCACCCTGGCACACATATTGTGCTTTCCCTCTATTGGGCCGAATGTAAAAGATCTGTGGTACTGATGGCCACACCAGTGTCCAGATTTTCTATGCAAAACGGAAGCTTCCAGGGTTCAGAAAGAGGGTGTCTTGATGGCTGTGAAATGTCTTTTCCAAGTGCCTCCTGGGTTTCAAATCCTTTTGAAACCTGAAGTTCATTCTTGTATCTAGGGAATATTCTCACCTCTGTCCAGAGTGCCCTCCCAACTAGGAGCACAGCTATCCTGGGGTCAGGAGGTCTGCCAGCCTGCTAGCTTCTGGAGGGATTTCTGAGTATGTCCTCAGGCCCCAAGTGGTAACAGGTGTTTCCACTGGAAACACTGGACAGGGTCCTGCCCCTGAATTTTGACGGGTGCCCCAGCTTTCCCCATTGGCAGTGTTTGCATGATAGTGAGGCATGAGATTGAATCTGGAACTCAGGAGAGCAAGACATGAGAGTCCCTTTGCATATTCATTCTTGCTTAGCCAGAATCTGGGCTAGCTTGCTTTCCCTAAACAGCTAGGTTCTCTGTATATAAGTTGCAGGTGAGGCTGGATACCTTTCCACCCATGCTCTGAGACTACTATAGGTGATATCTGACCACACAGAGACACACACAGACAGACACACAAACACAAACACACACACACATTACTGTCAGGTCTGGTAGTACAGCATATGGTGAAGGCTGGGGCAGTCTAGGGTCTGTGGGCATGAGAGCTGCTGCCTTACAATTTCTACAAGCCAGGTTTGAACCTGTCATCAATGAACACAGTGTAGCAGGTTTTTGAATTCTGGTCTTTTTCCAACTCATCTATTTCTCTTCTCGCCTTCTCTGTCTCTAACTCTTATATGCTCTCACACACTCTGTCTTCTCTCATTAATAATTTACTTATATAATTATTTTAATCACAAGCCCAGATATACAAAGAGAGTTACCAGAGCACTGCTGAGCTCTGGCTTGTTGTGTTGGCGATTTCACCTAGGCTACTTGAGCCTCAGTTTGTAAGTTTCTGAAACAAGCCATATTCTGTCTCCTCATTTCCATGCCAGTATCACTCAGAGTTTATAATAAAGTGTTTTTTTTTGCAAAAAAAATGGTACATTATGATTTACAGCTCAATATTGACACCATCGTAGCTCTCTTTGCCTCTTGGTCACTTTGCTTCTTTTCAGATTTAAAAACACTGAAGAAGGAGAGGTGTTTGCCCTAAGGCTTCCACTGGGAACTACCAGCTGCCCTGTGTCTGTTGCCAGACTAGGAATCTTGTGGTGCCTGTCCATGTGGAGAGTCTCCTTGATGAGTTCCTTCTCAAGCCTTTTTCACTCTGTCCAGTTGGAGCTGCATATAGCTAATGATTTTGAGATTTTACTACTTTAGACAATTGTTTTCCTGATGCACAGTTTCTCTCCAGGTTTTAGTAATCAATTGTCTGAATGTCATATCGAATCCATTATAGAAAATGACTACATCAGTCTCTCTCTCTCTCTCTCTCTCTCTATATATATATATATATATATATATATATATATATATATATAACATGTAGAGATCTTAAAAAATTTTTTAGATAGAGACCTGAACAGCTCAGGATGAGGATAGTAATGAGGATACACCTGGCTCTGCTGAGCCGAAGTCATGAGAGACATCTCACAGAGCCATACATATACCTCTTATCACTCTACAAATCTTTCTCAGCACAAACTACCGCTGGGAAATTATCTACTTCCCTCTAGCTCTTTTTGTCCACCGAGTCCTATCCCAAAACTGTAAATCAAAGAAGAAATAGACATAGTGCTGTTCCCTGCACACAGGACAGTCTGAGGCTGGACCAGGGAGATGCAATACGAAAGCCAGCATCTTGGCTGGAGCACCACTAAGACTAGTTCCAAATTGGAGAGGCGAGGGCAGTTTTGGAAAGTGGACAAGTGTTGCTTCCCTGAGTGGGATAAGACCTATATGTTTTAAGTGTAACCTTTCCTCACAAACATAAAATAATAATGCCACTTGTAAGAAGTATGCATGGGCATGGAGGATTTGTCTTCATTTCTCTGGCACTGATCAACACGGTGCCAGAATTTCAGTCCTTTTCTGTCTCTGTCATCCTGTCTCTCTGACTGTCTCTATGTGCCTTCTTCACTAGACCCTTATGGAAGTCAGTGCATGCATCATGAACTCGGACTTCCTGGTGTTGAATTTTTCATTTCTTTGCCCTTTGGATTATTCAGTCCCCTGCATATGGCGTAGTACATTGAGGAACTGAGGAGACAGCGATCCTGCTGCAGGTAACAGGCATTTGTCCATCTCCAGGTGCAGCTGTCCAGGCCCTCTGTGCTTGACTCCCATTCTCCAGGGCCCTGAGGCTGACACTCAGCCTAAATGCAGCCCTCCTCAATTTCCTGCACCACATCCTTTTCCTTATTCCATGAGAGCCCAGGTCAAAGAAGTGTAACTCAACCACCCTGGCACACATATTGTGCTTTCCCTCTATTGGGCCGAATGTAAAAGATCTGTGGTACTGATGGCCACACCAGTGTCCAGATTTTCTATGCAAAACGGAAGCTTCCAGGGTTCAGAAAGAGGGTGTCTTGATGGCTGTGAAATGTCTTTTCCAAGTGCCTCCTGGGTTTCAAATCCTTTTGAAACCTGAAGTTCATTCTTGTATCTAGGGAATATTCTCACCTCTGGCCAGAGTGCCCTCCCAACTAGGAGCACAGCTATCCTGGGGTCAGGAGGTCTGCCAGCCTGCTAGCTTCTGGAGGGATTTCTGAGTATGTCCTCAGGCCCCAAGTGGTAACAGGTGTTTCCACTGGAAACACTGGACAGGGTCCTGCCCCTGAATTTTGACGGGTGCCCCAGCTTTCCCCATTGGCAGTGTTTGCATGATAGTGAGGCATGAGATTGAATCTGGAACTCAGGAGAGCGAGACATGAGAGTCCCTTTGCATATGCATTCTTGCTTAGCCAGAATCTGGGCTAGCTTGCTTTCCCTAAACAGCTAGGTTCTCTGTATATAAGTTGCAGGTGAGGCTGGATACCTTTCCACCCATGCTCTGAGACTACTATAGGTGATATCTGACCACACAGAGACACACACAGACAGACACACAAACACAAACACACACACACATTACTGTCAGGTCTGGTAGTACAGCATATGGTGAAGGCTGGGGCAGTCTAGGGTCTGTGGGCATGAGAGCTGCTGCCTTACAATTTCTACAAGCCAGGTTTGAACCTGTCATCAATGAACACAGTGTAGCAGGTTTTTGAATTCTGGTCTTTTTCCAACTCATCTATTTCTCTTCTCGCCTTCTCTGTCTCTAACTCTTACATGCTCTCACACACTCTGTCTTCTCTCATTAATAATTTACTTATATAATTATTTTAATCACAAGCCCAGGTATACAAAGAGAGTTACCAGAGCACTGCTGAGCTCTGGCTTGTTGTGTTGGCGATTTCACCTAGGCTACTTGAGCCTCAGTTTGTAAGTTTCTGAAACAAGCCATATTCTGTCTCCTCATTTCCATGCCAGTATCACTCAGAGTTTATAATAAAGTGTTTTTTTTGCAAAAAAAATGGTACATTATGATTTACAGCTCAATATTGACACCATCGTAGCTCTCTTTGCCTCTTGGTCACTTTGCTTCTTTTCAGATTTAGAAACACTGAAGAGGGAGAGGTGTTTGCCCTAAGGCTTCCACTGGGAACTACCAGCTGCCCTGTGTCTGTTGCCAGACTAGGAATCTTGTGGTGCCTGTCCATGTGGAGAGTCTCCTTGATGAGTTCCTTCTCAAGCCTTTTTCACTCTGTCCAGTTGGAGCTGCATATAGCTAATGATTTTGAGATTTTACTACTTTAGACAATTGTTTTCCTGATGCACAGTTTCTCTCCAGGTTTTAGTAATCAATTGTCTGAATGTCATATCGAATCCATTGTAGAAAATGACTACATCAGTGTCTCTCTCTCTCTCTCTCTCTCTCTCTCTCTCTCTCTCTCTATATATATATATATATATATATATATATATATATGTAACATGTAGAGATCTTAAAAAATTTTTTAGATAGAGACCTGCACAGCTCAGGATTAGGATAGTAATGAGGATACACCTGGCTCTGCTGAGCCGCAGTCATGAGAGACATCTCACAGAGCCATACATATACCTCTTATCACTCTACAAATCTTTCTCAGCACAAACTACAGCTGGGAAATTATCTACTTCCCTCTAGCTCTTTTTGTCCACAGAGTCCTATCCCAAAACTGTAAATCAAAGAAGAAATAGACATAGTGCTGTTCCCTGCACACAGGACAGTCTGAGGCTGGACCAGGGAGATGCAATACGAAAGCCAGCATCTTGGCTGGAGCACCACTAAGACTAGTTCCAAATTGGAGAGGCGAGGGCAGTTTTGGAAAGTGGACTGCAGGCCAAGTATTGCTTCCCTGAGTGGGATAAGACCTATATGTTTTAAGTGTAACCTTTCCTCACAAACATAAAATAATAATGCCACTTGTAAGAAGTATGCATGGGCATGGAGGATTTGTCTTCATTTCTCTGGCACTGATCAACACGGTGCTAGAATTTCAGTCCTTTTCTGTCTCTGTCATCCTGTCTCTCTGACTGTCTCTATGTGCCTTCTTCACTAGACCCTTATGGAAGTCAGTGCATGCATCATGAACTCGGACTTCCTGGTGTTGAATTTTTCATTTCTTTGCCCTTTGGATTATTCAGTCCCCTGCATATGGCGTAGTACATTGGGGAACTGAGGAGACAGCGATCCTGCTGCAGGTAACAGGCATTTGTCCATCTCCAGGTACAGCTGTCCAGGCCCTCTGTGCTTGACTCCCATTCTCCAGGGCCCTGAGGCTGACACTCAGCCTAAATGCAGCCCTCCTCAATTTCCTGCAGCACATCCTTGTCCTTATTCCATGAGAGCCCAGGTCAAAGAAGTGTAACTCTACCACCCTGGCACACACATTGTGCTTTCCCTCTATTGGGCCGAATGTAAAGGATCTGTGGTACTGATGGCCACACCAGTGTCCAGATTTTCCATGCAAAACGGAAGCTTCCAGGGTTCAGAAAGAGGGTGTCTTGATGGCTGTGAAATGTCTTTTCCAAGTGCCTCCTGGGTTTCAAATCCTTTTGAAACCTGAAGTTCATTCTTGTATCTAGGGAATATTCTCACCTCTGTCCAGAATGCCCTCCTAACTAGGAGCACAGCTATCCTGGGGTCAGGAGGTCTGCCAGCCTGCTAGATTCTGGAGGGATTTCTGAGTATGTCCTCCGGCCCCATGTGGTAACAGGTGTTTCCACTGGAAACACTGGACAGGGTCTTGCCCCTGAATTTTGATGGGTGCCCCAGCTTTCCCCATTGGCAGTGTTTGCATGATAGTGAGGCATGAGATTGAATCTGGAACTCAGGAGAGCGAGACATGAGAGTCCCTTTGCTTATGCATTCTTGCTTAGCCAGAATCAGGGCCTGCTGGCTTTCCCTATGCAGCAAGGTTCTCTGTACATAAGTTGCAGTTCAGGCTGGCTACCTTGCCACCCATGCTCTGAGACTATCATAGGTGAGTTCTGAGCACACACAGACACAAACTGACAGACAGACAGACACACACACATACAAACATTACTGTCAGGTCTTGTAGTACAGCATATGGTGAAGACTGGGGCTCTCTGGGGTCTGTGGGCATGAGAGTTGCTGCCTTACAATCTTTGCAAGCCAGGTTTAAACCTGTCATCAATGAACACAGTGTAGGAGGTTTTTGAATTCTGTTCTCTTTCCAAATCATCTATTTCTCTTCTCACCTTCTCTGACTCTAACTCTCACATGCTCTCACACACTCTGTCTTCACTCATTAATGTTTTACTTATATACTTATTTTATTGACTGGCCCAGATATCCAAATAGAGTTACCAGAGCACTGCTGAGCTCTGGCTTGTTGTGTTGTCGATTTCACCTAGCTTACTGGAGCCTCAGTTTGTAAGTCTTTCTGACACAAGCCATATTTTGTCTCCTCATTTCCATGCCAGTATCACTCAGAGTTTATAATTAAGTGATTTTTTTTGCAAAACACTTGGTACATTCTGATTTACAGATCAATATTGACACCATTCTAGCTCTCTTTGTCCCTTGGACACCTTTCTACTTTTCAGAGGTAAAAACACTGAAGAGGGAGAAGTTTTTGCCCTGAGGCTTGCACTGGGAACTTCCAGATGCACTGTGTCTCTTGCCAGACTAGGAAACTTCTGGTGCCTGTCCATGTGGAGAGTCTCCTTGATGAGTTCCTTCTCAAGCCTTTTTCGCTATGTCACGTTGGAGGTGCATATAGCTAATGATTTTGAGATTTTACTCCTTTGGACAATTCTTTTCCTGATGCACATTTTCTCTCCAAGTTTTAGCAATCAATTGTCTGAATTTCATATCGAATCCATTATAGAAAATGACTACATCAGTGTCTCGCTCTCTCTCTCCCTCCCTCTCTCTCTCTCTCTCTCTCTCTCTCTATATATATATATATATATATATATATATATATGTAACATGTAGAGTTCTGAAAATATTTTTAGGTATAGACCTGCACAGCTCTGGATTAGGGTATTAATGTGGATACACCTGGCCCTTCTGAGCCACAGTCATGAGAGATATCTCACAGAGCCATTCGTATACATCTTATCACTCTACAAATCTCTCTAAGCACAAACTACTGCTACCCTATCATCTACTTCCCTCTTGCTCTTTTTGTCCACCGAGTCCTATCCCAAAACTGTAAATCAAAGAAGAAATAGACATAGTGCTGTTCCCTGCACACAGGACAGTCTGAGGCTGGACCAGGGAGATGCAATACGCCAGTCTGAATCTTGGCTGGAGCATCACTAAGACTACTTCCAAATTGGAGAGGCGAGGGCAGTTTTGGAGAGTGGGCTGCAGGCCAAGTGTTGCTTCTCAGAGTGGGCTAAGACCTAGATGTTCTAAGTGTAACCTTTCCTCAAAAACATCAAATAACAATGCCTCTTGTAAGAAGTACACATGGACATGGAGGGTTTGTCTTCAGTGCTCTGGCACTGATCAACACAGGGCAATTATTTCATTGCTTTTCTGTCTCTGTCATCCTGTCTCTCTGACTGTCTGTACGTGCCTTCTTCATTGGGCCCTTATGGAAGTCATTGCATGCATCCTGAACTCGGACTTCCTGGTGTTGAAATTTATCTTTCTTTGCCCTTTGGTTTAGTTAGTCTCGTGCATATGGCGTAGTACATTGGGGAACTGAGGAGATAGCGATCCTGCTGCCATTAACAGGCATATGTCCATCTCCAGGTGCAGCTGTTCAGGCCCTCTGTGCTTGACTCCCATTCTCCAGGGCCCTGAGGCTGACACTCAGCCTAAATGCAGCCCTCCTCAATTTCCTGCACCGCATCGTGTCCTTATTCCATGAGAGCCCAGGTCAAGAGAAGTGAAATTCTATCCCCCTGGCACACACATTGTGCTTTCCCTCTATTGGGCTGAATGTAAAGGATTTGTGGTACTGATGGCCACACAAGTGTCCAGATTTTCCACGCAAAATGGAAGCTTCCAGTGTTCAGAAAGAGGGTGTTTTGATGGCTGTGAAATGTCTTTTCCAAGTGCCTCATGGGGTTTCAAATCGTTTTGAAACCTGAAGTTACTTCTTGTATCTAGGGAATATTCTCACCTATGGCCAGAATGCCCTCCCAACTAGGAGCACAGCTATCCTGGGGTCTGGCGGTCTGCCAGCCTGCTAGCTCCTGGAGAGATTCTTGAGTATGTCCTCAGGTCCCAAATGGTAACAGGTGTTTCCAATTGCCTTTATTAGCAGCAGCCGGGCCCTCAGGTGAGGTGCGGGGCTGTGATCTCCACTGGAAGCTCCTAATTAATCCAAAGGAGCATCCATGTTCCTTTTGTCTCTCCATAGCAAGGGCCCAGGGAGTTTGTGCTTCCTTCAAGCAGAGCGACTTTGTATGGGACACTCATGCATGCCTACTTCTGGGAATCTCTCTGAGTGTGATGTGTGGACACCAGGACACCATTATCAGGGTTTGTGAGGCCAGAGAAACAGTTGCCTTAGCCAGACCCAAAGGGTAGGTGTAAGGGGCCGGGTTCGTCCACTATTGTTTGGTCGAACACATTTCCCATCTATGTGGAGACACAGCTCTTTCTGGGTTCTTTCTGGGCTTGTAATCTGCTGCCCTGATCTGTGGACTGAGAGGATGGAGTCTGAGTAGGCAGCCAAAAGTGACCGGACAGGGTCCTGCCCCTGAATTCTGAGGGGTGCCCCAGCTTCCCCCATTGGCAGTGATTGGATGATAGTGAGGCAGGGGATTGAATGGGGAACTCAGGAGAGCGACACAAGAGAGTCCCTTCTCATATGCATTCTTGCTTAGCCAGAATGGGCTATGTGGCTTGCCCTGAGCATCTAGGTTTCTGTACATAAGTGGCAGGTGAGACTGACTACATTTCCACCCATGCTCTGAGACTACTATAGGTGAGTTCTGACCACACAGAGACACCCACAGACAGACACACAAACACAAACCACACACACATTACTGTCAGGTCTGGTAGTACAGCATATGGTGAAGGCTGGGGCAGTCTAGGGTCTGTGGGCATGAGAGCTGCTGCCTTACAATTTCTACAAGCCAGGTTTGAACCTGTCATCAATGAACACAATGTAGGAGGTTTTTGAATTCTGGTCTCTTTCCAACTCATCTATTCCTCTTCTCGCCTTCTCTGTCTCTAACTCTCACATGCTCTCACACACTCTGTCTTCTCTCATTAATAATTTACTTATATAATTATTTTAATCACAGGCCCAGATATACAAAGAGAGTTACCAGAGCACTGCTGAGCTCTGGCTTGTTGTGTTGGCGATTTCACCTAGGCTACTTGAGCCTCAGTTTGTAAGTTTCTGAAACAAGCCATATTCTGTCTCCTCATTTCCATGCCAGTATCACTCAGAGTTTATAATAAAGTGTTTTTTTTGCAAAAAAAAAATGGTACATTCTGATTTACAGCTCAATATTGACACCATCGTAGCTCTCTTTGGCCCTTGGTCACTTTGCTTCTTTTCAAATTTAAAAACACTGAAGAGGGAGAGGTATTTGCCCTGAGGTTTCCACTGGGAACTACCAGCTGCCCTGTGTCTGTTGTCAGACTAGGAATCTTGTGGTGCCTGTCCATGTGGAGAGTCTCCTTGATGAGTTCCTTCTCAAGCCTTTTTCGCTCTGTCCAGTTGGAGCTGCATATAGCTAATGATTTTGAGATTTTACTACTTTAGACAATTCTTTTCCTGATGCACAGTTTCTGTCCAGGTTTTAGCAATCAATTGTCTGAATGTCACATCGAATCCATTGTAGAAAATGACTACATCAGTGTCTCTCTCTCTCTCTCTCTCTCTCTCTCTCTCTCTATATATATATATATATATATATATATATATATATATGTAACATGTAGAGATCTGAAAATTTTTTTTAGATAGAGACCTGCACAGCTCAGGATTAGGGTAGTTGAGGATACACCTGGCTCTGCTGAGCCGCAGTCATGAGAGACATCTCACAGAGCCATAGATATACCTCTTATCACTCTACTAATCTTTCTCAGCACAAACTACCGCTGGGAAATCATCTACTTCCCTCTTGCTCTTTTTGTCCACTGAGTCCTATCCCAAAATTGTAAATCATGAATAAATAGACATAGTGCTGTTCCCTGCACACAGGACAGTCTGAGGCTGGAGCAGGGAGATGCAATAAGCCAGCCTGCATCTTGGCTGGAGCATCACTAAGACTAGTTCCAAATTGGAGAGGTGAGGGCAGTTTTGGAGAGTGGGATGCAGGCCAAGTGTTGCTTCTCAGAGTGGGCTAAGACCTAGATGTTCTAAGTGTAACCTTTCCTCACAAACATAAAATAACAATGCCAATTGTAAGAATTATGCATGGTCATGGAGGGATTGACTTCAGTGCTCTGGCAATGATCAACACAGTGCCAGAATTTCAGTCCTTTTCTGTCTCTGTCATCCTGTATCTCTGACTGTCTCTACGTGCCTTCTTTCCTGGACCCTTCGTGTAAGTCAGTGCATGCATCATGAACTCGGACTTCCTGGTGTTGAAATTTTCCTTTCTTTGTCCTTAGGATTATTCAGTCTCCTGCATATGGCTTAGTACATTGCGGAACTGAGGAGACAACGATCATGCTGCAGGTAACAGGCATATGTCCATCTCCAGCTGAAGCTGTCCAGGCCATTGTGCTTGACCCCCATTCTCCAGGGCCCTGAGGCAGACAATCAGCCTAAATGAAGCACTCCTCAATTTCCTGCACCGCATTCTTGTCATTATTCCATGAGAGTACAGGTCAAGCGAAGTGTAAATCTACCACCCTGGCACACACATTGTGCTTTCCCTCTATTGGTCCGAATGTAAAGGATCTGTGGTACTGATGGCCAAACCAGTGTCCAGATTTTCCACGCAAAACGGAAGCTTCCAGTGTTCAGAAAGAGGGTGTTTTGATGGCTGTGAAATGTCTTTTCCAAGTGCCTCATGGGGTTTCAAATCCCTTTGAAACCTGAAGTTCTTTCTTGTATCTAGGTAATACTCTAACCTCTGGCCAGAAGGCCTTCCCAACTAGGAGCACACCTATCCCGGGGTCAGGAGGTCTGCCAGTCTGCTAGCTCCTGGAGGGTTTTCTGAGTATTATGTCCTCAGGTCCCAAGTGGTAACAGATGTTTCCAATTGCCTTTATTAGCAGCAGCCAGGCACTCAGGTGAGGGGTGGGGCTGTGATCTCCACTGGAAACTCCTAATTCAGCCAATGGAGGCATCCATCTTCCTTTTGTCTCTCCATAGCAAGGGCCCGGGAAGTTTGTGCTTCCTGCAAACAAAGTGACTTTGTATGGAGCACTCATGCATGCCTACTTCTGGGAATCTCTCTGAGTGTGATGTGTGGACACCAGGACACCATGATCATGGATTGTGAGGCCACAGGAGCAATTGCTTTAGCCGGACCCAAATGGTAGGTGTGAGGGGCCGGGTTCACTCTATTGTTTGGTCAAACACAGTTCCCATCTATGTTGAAACACAGCTCTTTCTGGGTTCTTTCAGGGCTTGTAATCTGCTGCCCTGAGCAGTGGACTGAGAGTCTGGAGGCTGAGTAGGCAGCCAAACGTGACTGCCTACTCAGCCTCATGCCCCTGAATTCTGAGGGGTGCCCCAGCTTACCCTGTTGGCAGTGTTTGGATGATAGTGAGGCAAGAGATTGAATTGGGAACTCAGGAGAGGGAGACATGAGAGTCCCTTTGCCTGTGCATTCTTGCTTAGCCAGAATCTGGGCTAGCTGGCTTGCCCTGACCAGCTAGGTTCTCTGTACATAAGTTGCAGGTGAGGCTGGCTACCTTGCCACCCATGTCTGAGACTACTATAGGTGAGCTCTGAGCACACACAGACACACACAGACAGACAGACAGACAGACACAGACACACATTACTGTCAGGTCTGGTAGTACATCATATGGTGAAGCCTGGGGTTGTATGGGGTCTGTGTGCATGAGAGCTGCTGCCTTACAATCTCTACAAGCCAGGTTTGAACATGCCATCAATGAACACAGTGTAGGAGTTTTTGACTTCTGGTCTTTCAAACTCATCTATTTCTCTTCTCGCCTTCTCTGTCTCTAACTCTCACATGCTTTCACACACTCTGTCTTCACCGATTGATATTTTACTTATAAACTTATTTTATTGACAGGCCCAGATATACAAAGAGAGTTACCAGAGCACTGTTGAGCTCTGACTTGTTTCTTTGGTGATATCACGTAGGCTACTGGAGCCACAGCTTTGTAAGTCTCTATGACACAAGCCATATTCTGTCTCCTCTTTTCCATGGCAGTATATCTCAGACATTATAATAAACATATATCCATATATATATAAATATACATATATATCTCATTTATAGAATTGTCCACCTATGTAATTGATCTTTATCAGAAATTACCCCTCATGTAATATAAGACTAAATAAATATGCAAATAAATGGGGAAGATATAGGAGGATTTGAAAAAAATGAAAAATAAAATCAAAAAGAACAAGAAGACCTGATTACAGCAGAAAATGGAAACCATCTGCTGAGAAACAGAGGGCTGCTTCAAAAATTCCAAGAGACTTCAGATTCCAGGGAAATTAAGATTTCAGGAGAATGAAAAGAAACTCATATGTACTGAAGCTTACACTAGAGAAAGGAGGCAAGTTCTGTACTATGATATTTACAATAAGGATGCTGATAGAAATGCTATTAGAAATGCTACTGGAAGGTTCTATTATTTATAATTGTATTGAATCCTGCTCCAACTAGGTGGACAATTATTAATGAAAAAGGAAGCTGTTATACATGTGTTTACTGTCAGGTTAGGTAGTACATCATATGGTGAAGGCTCGGGTGTTCTGGAGTCTGTGGACATGAGACTGCTGCCTTACAATCTCTACAACCCAGGATTGAACCTGTCATGTATGAACACAGTGTGGGAGGCTTTGACTTCTGGTCTCTTTCCCACTCTTCTATTTCTCTTCTTGCCTTCTCTGTCTCTGACTCTCACAGGCTCTCACTCACTCTGCACTCATTAATATTTTACTTATATACTTATTTTACTGACAGGCCCTGATATACAAGAGAGTCACCAGGGCACTGCTGAGCTCTGGCTTGTTGTGTTGGCGATTTCACCTAGGTTTCTGGAGCCTCAGCTTTGTAAGTCTCTCTCTGGCACAAGCCATACTCTGTCTCCTCATAGCCATGCCAGTATCCCTCAGAGTCTATAATAAAGATACACTTAGATATATGTACATATATATATATATCAGTCATTTTTAGAATTGTTGACCTTTTATTTGATCTTAATGCAGAATTACCACATTTATAACAGCCATCTTATTCATAAATAACTGGTCACATAGTTGGAGCAGGATTCACTACAATTATAAATTATAAACCTTCTAGGACCATTTCCAATAGCCTTTCTATCAGTATCCTCATTGTAATTATCATAGCACGGACTTGGTGAAGGCTGGGGTTGTATGGGGTCTGTGGGCATGAGACCTGCTGCCTTACAATCTCTATATTCCAGGTTTGAACCTGCCATCAATGAACACAGTGTAGGTGGTTTTTGAATTCTCATCTCTTTCCAGCAGAAGTGGCTGGTGGGCTGGCCTTCCAGAGGCTGCCCAATGAGCGTGCTACAGGGCCGTGTGGGTGGTGGTCAACATTGCTGGCCAATCACTGACTAGGGGCCTTGACACTCCTGGGCATGTCATAGCACACTGGCCAATGATATTGCTGGCAGGGGTTCTGGGCATGGCCAAGGCCTCTGGCCTATCAGAACATGGCTGGTGCCCTGTCTGCAGGCCTTCTGAAGTAAACCCGACAATGTGAGCTCAGTGCTGGCCTTAAAAGGCTGGGCATGCTTCCAGGAAGTACGAAGCAGTGTTCAGCTCAGGGCCCTGCCTTGCAAAAGCTGTCCAGTGTGCATGTGTATAACTCCGTGTGTGCCTGTGCCTCTGTGGATGTGTGCGTGTGTGTAAGTGTGAGAGTGTGTGTTTGTGTGTCTTTGTGTGAGGGAGGGAGAGAGAGAGAACAACAGAATCACTGTGGCACAGGTAATTTTGTGCAAAACACTTGGCACATTCTGATTTACAGCTCAATATTGACACCATTGTAGCTCTCCTTGGCCCTTGGTCACTTTCTTATTTTCATATGTAAAGACACTGAAGAGGGAGAGGTTTTTGCCCTGAGGCTTGCACTGGGAACTAGCAGCTGCCCTGTGTGTGTTTCCAGACTAGGAAACTTGTGGTGCCTGTCCATGTGGAGAGTCTCCTGGATGAGTTCCTTCTCGAGCCTTTTTCGATTGGTCCCGTTGGAGCTGCATATAGCTAATGATTTGGAGATTTTACTCCTTTGGACAATTCTTTTCCTGATGCACAGTTTCTCTCCAGATTTAGCAATCAATTGTTTGAATGTCACATCGCATCCATTGTAGAAAATGACTACATCAGTTTCTTGCTGTCTCTCTCTCTCTCTCTCTCTCTATATATATATATATATATATATATATATATATATATATATATGTAGCATGTTCAGGTCTGAAAATATATTTTGGCTAGAAACGTGCACAGCTCTGGATTCGGGTAGTAATGTGGATACACCTGGCCCTTCTGAGCCATAGTCATGAGAGACATCTCACAGAGCCATTCGTTTACCTCTTGTCACTCTACAAATTTTTCTCAACACAAACTACAGTTGCCAAATCATCTACTTCCCTCTTGATCTTTTTGTCCACCGAGTCCTATCCCAAAACTGTTAGTGACTGGCCCAGATAATAAAGAGAGTTACCAGAGCACTGCTGAGCTTTGGTTTGTTGTGTTGGCGATTTCACCTAGGCTACTGGAGCCTCAGTTTTTAATTCTTTCTGACACAAGCCATATTCTGTCTCCTCATTTCCATGCCAGTATCACTCAGAGTTTATAATACAGATATACATATATATACATATATATTTATACATCTGTCATTTTTTGAATTGTCTACCTATGTACTTGACCTTAATTCAGAATTACCACATTTATAACAGCCTAGTTTTTCAGAAATAATTGGCCATATAGTTGGAGCTGGAATCAATACAATTATAAATAATAGAACCTTCCAGTAGCATTTCTAATCGTGTTTCTATCAGCATCCTTATTGTAATATCATAGACCAGAACTTCCCTCCTTTTTCTAATGTAACCTCAATACGTATGTTTACACTCACAAGACATTGGTTTAACCTCACAAATATTTATTCTGTTCTTTCTTGGGGGATGAATGGTTTACAGTCAACAGTTACATGTAATAGTGGCTACGGGGTGATTTTTCCCACTTTCCCTGTATTTCTGTACATTTTTGTAACTTTCCTATTGAGGAGAAGGAAACCGTCATAAATTGAGAGAGCAGGGCCGAAGCAGGAAGAGAGACAGAGAGACAGCTGCAGCTCTAGCTCTGCTTTGCCACAAGCCCAGCTTTTCCCTAATTGGGTAAGTGGTGACCAGGGGCTCAAAATGCGGTCTTGGGCTTCCACATAGTTCTCTGGAATGCTTGCTTAGCCAGAATCTGGGCTAGGTGGCTTTCCCAGACCAGCTAGGTTCTATGTACATAAGTTGCAAGTAAGGCTGACTACCTTGACACCCATGCTCTGACTCCATTACAGGTGAACTCTGAGCACACAGAGACACACACAGACAGACACACACACACATTCATTACTGTCAGGTCTGGTAGTACAGCATATGGTGAAGACTGGTGCTGTCTGGGGTCTGTGGGCATGAGAGTTGGTGCCTTACAGTCTCTAAAAGCCAGCTTTGAACCTGTCATCAATGAACACAATGTAGGAGGTTTTTGAATTCTGGTCTCTTTCCAACTCATCTATTTCTCTTCTCGCCTTCTCTAACTCTCACATTCTCGGGCTGGATGGGGGCGTGTCCCTGGGACAACAGGCCAATCAGAGTCGAGCTGATGTGGCTGGTGGGCGGGCCTTCCAGAGGCTGCCCAATGTGCATGCTTCAAGGCCGTGTTGGAGGTGCTCAAGGCCGCTGGCCAATCACTGACTAGGTGCCCGGACTCTCCTGGGCGTGTCCAAGCACACTGGCCAATGAGATTGCTGGCATATTTATATATTTAGTCAGGTATTACATGAGGGTCATTTCTTCTGTTTGATATATTTTCTCTTGTAATTGAAGGGAACTGTTGACGCACAATACATTTCCTGGGGCAAATATTACACACATATGGTGAATGCTTGGGTTGTCTGGGGTCTGTGGACATTAGAGCTGCTGCCTTACAATCTCTAAACCCAGGTTAGAACCTGTCATGAATGAACACAGTCTAGGGAGTTTTTGACTTCTGGTCTATTTCCAACTTCTCTATTTATTTTCTCGCCTTCTCTGTCTCTGACTCTCACAGGCTCTCACTCACTCTGTCTGCACTCAGTAATATTTTACTTATATCCTTATTTTATTGACAGGCCCAGATATACAAAGAGAGTTGCCAGAGCACTGCTGATTTCTGGCTTGTTTTGTTGGTAATTTTACCTAGGCTACTGGAGTCTCAGCTTTGTAAGTCTCTGTGACACAAGCCATATTCTGTCTCCTCATATCCATGAAGTATCTCTCAGACTTTATAATAAAGATATACATCCATGTACATATATACCTGTCATTTTTAGAATTGTCGACCTATGGTCTTCCTGTGGTTATTATTATTTTTTTATTTTTTCAAATCCTCCTAGATCATCCCCATATATTTGCATATTATGTATATATTTAGTCCGAAATCACATGAGGGGTCATTTCTTCTGCCTGATAGATTTTCTCTTATAGTTGAAGGGAAGTTTTGACACACAATACATTTACTTTTACAGATACTACACACTACTACAACTACTACTGCACTGTTTTTGACAGTGACATCCAATGCACAATGGATTAGTATTGCATGGCTCTAAAGAATGTTCCCTATGTAACCTACAATGTTTTTAACGTCACAAATATTTATTCTGTTATTTCTTGGGGGGTTAATGGTTTACAGTCCACAGTTACATGTAATAGTTTGCACGGGGGTAATTTTTGCCACTTTCCCTGTATTTCTGTACATCATTTGTAACTTTCTTATTGAGGAGAAAGAAACAGTCATAAATTGAGAGAGCAGGGCCCAAGCAGGAAGAGAGACAGAGAGATAGATGCAGCTCTGATTTACCAGTAGCCCAGCTTTTCCCTAGCTGGGTAAGTGGTGACCAGGGGCTCAAAATGGGGTCCTGGGCTTCCACATAGTTCTATGGCATTCTTGCTTAGCCAGAATCAGGGTAGCTGGCTTGCCCTGACCAGCTAGGTTGTCTGTAAACAAGTTGCAGGTGAGGCTGCCTACCTTGACACCCATGCTCCGAGACTACTACAGCTGAGCTCTGAGCACACACAGACACACACAGACACACAAACACACACACACACACACACACACACACATTGTTGGTATGCATGAGACCCCTTCTGTTTCATTTGGTTTAAATCCCCCCTGCTTAACACTATTCTATTTACATAACCACTTCATTCTATTTATATAACCGCTGTTAACAAGCACCTCCCTCCAGGGCATTGGTTCAATCCCCACTGTTTCATGATATGTTTTTGCTCCACCCCCCCTCCTTGTCACACTCTGATTGTCACCAGTCACTTTTCTCTCCACCCTCTCTATGTCACACCCTGTTTCCACCCTACTTGTCAAGTATATATAAAGACAGCATTGTGAGTTTTAGAGTACTTTACCTTTAGTTTAGCTTAGCTCGGCTTAGATTGTGCTGCGTCCTGCATGAATAAAGAGATACTGCCTACAGCTCAACTATGAGTCCCTGGTCGTCTGTTACCTGCCCGTGAAGCCAGCCCAGCGAAAACAACCTAACCCGTCGAAAACGACAACACATTACTGTTTGGTCTGGTAGTACAGCATATGGTGAAGGCTGGGGCTGTCTGGGGTCTGTGGGCATGAGAGCTGCTGCCTTACAATCTCTAAAAGCCAGGTTTGAACCTGTCATCAATAAACACAGTTTAGGAGGTTTTTGAATTATGGTCTCTTTGCAACTCATCTTTTTCTCTTATCACCTTCTCTGTCCCTAACTCTCACATGCTCTCACACACTCTGTCTTCACTCATTAATATTTTAATTATATACTTATTTTACTGACAGTCCCTGATATACAAATAGATTTACCAGAGCACTGCTGAGCTCTGGCTTGTTGTGTTGGCGATTTCACCGAGGCTACTGAAGCCTCAGTTTGTAAGTCTTTCTGACACAAGCCATATTCTCCTTGATTCCATGCCAGTATCACTCAGAGATTATAATAAAGATATACATATATATATACATATATATTTATATATCTGTCATTTTTAGAATTGTCTACCTATGTATTTGACCATAATTCAGAATTACCACATTTTTAACAGCCTAGTTTTTCATAAATAATTGGCCATATAGTTGGAGCAGAATTCAATACAATTATAAATAAAAGAACATTCCAGTAGCATTTCTAATCGTGTTTCTATCAGCATGCTTATTGTAATTATCTTAGCCCAGAACTTCCCTCCTTTTTCTAGTGTAAGCTTCAATAAGTATGTGTTTGTTTTCTTTTTCCATAAATCTTAATTTCCCTGAACCCTGAAGTGTTAGGGAATTTTTGAAGCAGCCCTCTGTTTCTCAGCAGATGGTTTCTATGTTTCTGCTGTAATCAGGTCATCTTGTGGTTTTTGTTTTTATTTTTGTTTTATTTTTTCAAGTCCTCCTAGATCATCCCCATTTATTTGCATATTTATTTATTTAGTCAGGTATCACATGAGTGGTCATTTCTTCTGCTTGATAGATTTTCTCTTATAATTGAAGGGAACTTTTGACGCACAATGCATTTCCTGGGGAAATACTACACACATATGGTGAAGGTTTGGGTTGTCTGGGGTCTGTGGGCATGAGAGCTGCTGCCTTACAATCTCTACAAGCCAGGTTTGAACCTGTCATGAATGAACACAGTGTAGGAGGTTTTTGAATTCTGGTCTCTTTCCAACTCCTCTATTTCTCTTCTCGCCTTCTTTGTCCCTAACTCTCACATGCTCTCACACACTCTGTCTTCAATCATTAATATTTTACTTATATACTTATTTTACTAACAGGCCCAGATATACAAAGAGAGTTACCAGAGCACTGCTGAGCTCTGGTTTGTTGTGTTGGCTATTTCACCTAGGCTACAGGATCCTCAGTTTGTAAGTATTTCTGACACAAGCCATATTCTGTCTCCTCATTCTATGCCAGTATCACTCAGATTTTTTAATAAAGATATACATGCATATATATACATATATTGATATATCTGTCATTTTTTGAATTGTCGACCTATGTATTTGACCTTAATTCAGAATTACCACATTTATAACAGCCTAGTTTTTAGAAATAATTAGCCATATAGATGGCGCAGCATTTAATTGCAATATAAATAATAGAACTTTCCAGTAGAGTTTCTAATCGTGTTTCTCTCAGCATCCTTATTGTAATTATCATAGCCCAGAACTTCCCTCCTTTTTCTAGTATAAGCTTCAATACGTATGTGTTTGTTTTCTTTTTCCGGAAATCTTAATATCCTTGGACACTGAAGTGTTAGGGAATTTTTGAAGCAGCCCTCTTTTTCTCAGCAGATGGTTTCTATGTTTCTGCTGTAATCAGGTCTTTTTGTGGTGTTTGTTTTAATTTTTTTTATTTTTTCAAGTCCTCCTAGATCATCCCCATTTATTTGCATATTTATTTATTTAGTCAGGTATCACATGAGGGGTCATTTCTTCTGCTTCATAGATTTTATCTCATAATTGAAGGGAACTTTTGACACACAATACATTTCCTGGGGCAAATACTACAAAAAGATGGTGAAGGCTTGGGTTGTCTTGGGTCTGTGGGCATTAGAGCTGCTGCCTTACAATTTCTACAAGCCAGGTTTGAACCTGTCATGAATGAACACAAACTAGGGGGTTTTGACTTCTGGTCTATTTCCAACTCTTCAATTTACCTTCTAGCCTTCTCTGTATCTGACTCTCACAGGCTCTCACTCATTCTGTCTGCACTCAGTAATATTTTACTTATATCCTTATTTTATTGACAGGCTCATATATACAAAGAGAGTTACCAGAGCCCTGCTGAGCTCTGGTTTTTTTTGTTGGTGTTTTCATCAAGGCTACTTGAGCCTCAGCTTAGTAATTCTCTCTGACACAAGCCATATTCTGTCTCCTTATATCCATGGCAGTATCTCACAGACATTATAATAAAGACATTATATCTGCCATTTTTGGAATTATCAACCTATGTAATTGATCTAAATCAGAATTAACACATTTATAACAGCTTCCTTTTTCATTAATAATTGGCCACATAGCTGGAGCAGGACTCAATACAATTATAAATAATAGAACCTTCCAGTAGCAATTCTAATAGAATTTCTATCAGCATCCTTATTGTAATTAACATAGTACAGAACTCACCTCCTTTCTCTAGCGTAAGCTTCAATACATATGAGTTTCTTTTCATTCTCCTGAAATCTTAATTTCCCTGGACTCTGAAGTGTCTTGGAATTTTTGAAGCAGCCCTCTGATTCTCAGCAGATGGTTTCTATGTTTCTGCTGTAATCAGGTCTTCTTGTGCTTTTTGTTTTTATTTTTCATTCTTTTCAAATCCTCCTAGATCATCCCCATTTATTTACATATTTATTTATTTATTTAGTCCTATATTACATGAGGGGTCATTTCTTCTGCTTGATAGATTTTTCTCTTATAATTGAAGGGAAGTTTACACTCACAATACATTTCCTGTCATAAATACTACACACATATGGTGAAGGCTGGGGTTGTCTGGGGTCTGTGGACATGAGACTGCTGCATTACAATCTCAACAACGCAGGTTTGAACCTGTCATCAATGAACACAGTGTGGGAGATTTTTGTCTTCTGGTGTCTTTCCAACTCTTCTATTTCTCTTCTTGCCTTCTCTGTCTCTGACTCTCACATGCTCTCACTCACTCTGTCTGCACTCATTAATATTTTACTTATATATTATTTTACTGACAGGCCCAGATATACAAAAAGAGTCACCAGGGCACTGATGAGCTCTAGCTTGTTTTTTTTTTGGCGATTTCACCTATGTTTCTGGAGCATCAGCTTTGTAAGTCTCTATGTCACAAAACATACTCTGTCTCCTCATAGCCATGCCAGTATACCTCATAGTTTATAATAAAGAAACACATACATATATGTACATATATATACACATATATAGATATCAGTCTTTTCTAGAATTTTTGACCTTTTTATTTGATCTTAATGCAGAATTACCACATTTATAACAGCCTCCTTATTCACAAATAATTGGTCTCATAGTTGGAGCAGGATTCACTACAATTATAAATTATAAACCTTCCAGGAGCATTTCCAATAGCCTTTCTATCAGCATCCTTATTGTAATTATCATAGTACAGAACTTGCCTCCTTTCTCTAGTGTAAGCTTCAATAAGTATGTGTTTCTTTTCATTCTCCAGAATTCTTAATTTGCCTGGACCCTGAGGTGTCAGGGTATTTTTGAAGCAGCCCTCAGTTTCTCAGCAGACGTTTTCTATATTTCTGCTGTAATCAGGTCTTCCTGTGGTTTTTGTTTTTATTTTTTTCAAATCCTCCTATATCATCCCCATTTATTTGCATATTTATTTATTTATTTAGTCCCATATCATATGAGGGGTCATTTCTTCTGCCTGGTAGATTTTCTCTTATAATTGACTGGAACTTTGACACACAATACATTTCCTTTTGCAGATACTACACACTACTACAACTATTACTGTACTGTTTTTGACAGTGATATCCAATGCACAATGGATTACTATTGCATGGCTCTAAAGAATGTTCCCTATTTAACCTACACTGATTTTAACCTCACAAATATTTATTCTGTTCTTTCTTGGGGGATGAATGGTTTATAGTCAACAGTTACATGTAATAGTGGGCACGGGGGTAATTTTTTCCACTTTCCCTGTATTTCTGTACATCATTTGTAACTTTCTTATTGAGGAGAAGGAAACAGTCATAAATTGAGAGAGCAGGGCCCAAGCAGGAAGAGAGACCAAGAGACAGCTGCAGTTCTGATTTGACACTAGCCCAGCTTTTCCCTAGCTGGGCAAGTGGTGATCAGGGGCTTAAAACGGGTTGCTGGGCTTCCACATAGTTCACTGCCATCTCCACCAGCTGTGTCTCCAACCCATGCTCCCTTCGTTGTCCAAGTAACTATCAATCTTCTCTAGGCACTTCTCACCTTCATATTCCAGAAACTTAACACCTCTCCCCTCCACCCATGAAACTTTGACCTTTTACTTGAGTGCAAAATAGCAACCCCAATCCACGTTATTTCAAGGAAAAGTGTGTGCGTCTCTGTGGGAGGGTGTGTGTGTGATTGTGTGTAAGTGTACATAAGTGTGTTTCAGTTATGATTACCGCTGTTGTTTCTTTATTCCTGACGCAGGGTCTTAGGAACTGGGTTGTGCTATGACAAAGGAAGTTTCCACTGCACAAGTGGTTGTTCAAATATAAGTTTCACATTGGATATTCTGGACACTGTTGTGCATTCTCCCAGGTGGTCCTCAGATGGGTTCTTTCCTTTGCTATTCCCATGCTGTGTGTAATTTTCTGTGTAGACTCAAAGAGGAGTGGCATGGGGGAGCTCAGCTGCATTCTGCTGTGTGGCATCAAAGCCCATAGTTGAGTGTAGTGATTCTGTGGAATGAGGAGAACTCTGGGATTTGTGGCCCATGGACAGCAAGGTTGAAATTGACTTAGATTGCCCTAGACATCTGTTCTTTCCTGTGGGGTGGGGGATCCCCCATTTGGCTTTGCAAGTGGAAGGGGTTTCTCTCTTTGTCTGGGATGACTCTACTTGGAGTTTGTGAATCCCTGTGCTCAGCAGGAAGAGAGACAGAGAGATAGCTGAACCTCTGATTTGCCACTAGCCCAGCTTTTCCCTAATTCGGTAAGTGGTGACCAGGGGCTCAAAACGGGGTCTTGGGCTTCCACATAGTTCTCTGGCATTCTTGCTTAGCCAGAGTCTGGGCTAGCTGGCTTGCCCTGACCAGCTAGGTTCTCTGTACATAAGTTGCAGGTGAGGCTGGCTACCTTGACACTCATGCTCTGAGACTACTTTAGGTGAGCTTTGAGCACACATAGACACACACAGACAGACCCACAGACACACACACACATTACTGTCAGGTCTGATAGTACAGCATATGGTGAAGACTGGGGCTGTCTGGAGTCTGTGGGCATGAGAGCTGCTGCCTTACAATCTCTACAAGCCAGCTTTGAACCTATCATCAATGAACACAGTGTAGGAGATTTTTGAATTCTGGTCTCTTTCCAACTCATCTATTTCTCTTCTCGCCTTCTCTAACTCTCACATTCTCTGCCTGGCTGGGGGCATTTCCCTGGGACAACAGTACAATCAGCGTCGAGCTGATGTGGCTTCTGGGCGGGCCTTCCAGAGACTGCCCAATGAGCGTGCTCCAAGGCCGTGTTGGCGGTGTTCAAGGCCGCTGGCCAATCACTGACTAGGGGCCCAGACCCTGCTAGGCATGTCCAAGCACACTGGCCAATGAGGGGGTTCTGGACGAGGCCTAGGCTTCTGGCCTATCAGTGCACAGCTTGCGCCCTGTGGGTGGGCCATTTGAGGGAAGCCAGACTATGGGAGCTCAGAGCTGGTCTTAAAAGGCTGGGTGTGCTTGAGGAAGTGTGAAGCAGGATTCAGCCCAGGGCCCTGCTTTGCAGAAGCTGTCCAGTGAGCATGGGTATAACTCTATTTGTGCCTGTGCCTCTGTGGATGTGTGCATGTGTGTGACTGTGAGAGTGTGTGTTTGTGTGTGTGTGTGTGAGGGAGGGAGAGACAGAGAGAACAACAGAATCACTGTGGCACAGGTGATTTTGTGCAAAACACTTGGCACATTCTGATTTACAGCTCAATATTGACACCATTGTAGCTCTCCTTGGCCCTTGGTCACTTATCTTATATTCAGGTGTAAAGACACTGAAGAGGGAGAGGTTTTTGCCCTGATGATTGCACTGGGAACTAGCAGCTGCCCTGTGTGTGTTGCCAGACGAGGAAACGTGTGGTGCCTGTCCATGTGGAGAGTCTCCTGGTTGAATTCATTCTAGAGCCTATTTCGCTCAGTACAGTTGGAACTGCATATAGCTGATGATTTGGAGATTTTACTCCTTTGGACAATTCTTTTCCTGATGCACAGTTCCTCTCCAGGTTTTAGCAATCAATTATTTGAAAGTCATATTGAATCCATTGTAGAAAATGACTACATCAGTGTCTCTCTCTCTCCCTCTCTCCCTCTCTCTCTCTCTCTCTCTCTCTATATATATATATATATATATATATATATATATATATATGTAACATGTAGAGTTCTGAAAATATTTTTTTAGCTGTAGACCTGCACAGCTCTGGATTATTGTAGTAATGCGGATACACCTGGCCCTTCTGAGCCACAGTTATGAGATACATTTCACAAAGCCATTCCTATACCTCTTGTCACTCTACAAATCTCTCTCAGCACAAACTACCGCTGCCAAATGATCTACTTCCCTCTCGCTCTTTTTCTCCATGGAGTCCTATCCCAAAACTGTAAATCAAAGAAGAAATAAACATACTGCAGTTCCCTGCACACAGGGCAGGCTGAGGCTGGACCAGGGAGATGCAATACGCCAGCCTGCATCTTGGCTGGAGCATCACTAAGACTACTTCCCATTTGGAGAGGCAAGGGCATTTTTGGAGAGTGGGCTGCTGGCCAAGTGGTGCTTCTCAGAGTGGTGTAAGACCTAGATGTTCTAAGTTTAACCTTTCCTCACAAACATAAAATAACAATGCCACTTGTAAGAAGTATGCATGGGCATGGAGGATTTGTCTTCAGTGCTCTGGCACTGATCAACACACGTCCAAAATTTCTGTACTTTACGGTCACTGTCATTCTGTCTATCTGACTGTCTCTACGTGCCTTCTTCACTGGGCCCTTACTGGAAGTCAGTGCATGCATCCTTAACTTGGGCTTCCTGGTGTGAAATTTTCCTTTCTTTGCCCGTTGGATTATTTAATCTCGTGCATATGGCATAGTACAGTGGGGAACTGAGGAGGCAGCGATCCTACTGCAGGTAACATGCATATGTCCATCTCCAGCTGCAGCTGTCCAGGCCCTCTGTGCTTGACTCCCATTCTCCAGGGCCCTGTGGCTGACACTCAGCCTAAATGCAGCCCTCCTCACCTTCCTGCACAGCATCCTAGCCCTTATTCTATGAGAGCCCAGGTAAAGAGAAGTGAAACTCTATCCCCCTGGCACACACATTGTGCTTTCCCTCTATTGGGCCGAATGTAAAGGATCTGTGGTACTGATGGTCACACCAGTGTCCAGATTTTCCATGGAAAACGGAAGCTTCCAGGGTTCAGAAAGAGGGTGTTTTGATGGCTGTGCATTGTCTTTACAAGTGCCTCATGGGGATTCAAATCCTTTTGAAACCTGAAGTTCTTTCTTGTATCTAGGGAATATTCTCACCTCTGGCCAGAAGGCCTTCCCACCTAGGAGCACATCTATCCCGGGGCCAGGAGGTCTGCCAGTCTGCTAGCTCCTGGAGGGATTCCTCAGTATGTCCTCAGGCCCCAAGTGGTAACAGGTGTTTCTAATTGCCTTTTTTAGCAGCAGCCAGGCCCTTAGGTGAGGGGTGGGACTGTGATCTCCACTGGAAGCTCCTAATTCAGCCAATGGAGGCATCCATCTTCCTTTTGTCTCTCCATAGCAAGGCCCCGGGGAGTTTGTGTTTACTGCAAGCAGAGAGACTTTGTATGGGACACTCATGCATGCCTACTTCTGGGAATCTCTCTGAGTGTGATGAGGGGACACCAGTACACCATGATCAGGGATTGTGAGGCCACAGGAGCAATTGCCTTAGCTGGACCCAAAGGGTAGTTGTAAGGGGCTGGGTTCATTCACTATTGTTTGGTCAAACACAGTTCCCATCTATGTTGAAACAGAGCTCTTTCTGGGTACATTCTGTGCTTGTAATCTGCTGCCCTGAGCAGTGTACTGTGATCCTCGAGGCTGAGTAGGCAGCCAAACATGAATGGACAGTCTCATGCCCCTGAATTCTGAGGGGTCGCCAATTTCCCCCATTGGCAATGTTTGGATTATAGTGAGGCATGGGATTGAATGGGGAACTCAGGAGAGCGAGATATGAGAGTCCCTTTGCATATGCATTCTTGCTTAGCCAGAATCTGGGCTAGCTGGCTTCCCCTGAACAGCTAGGTTCTCTGTACGTAAGTTGCAGGTGAGGTTGGCTACCTTCCCACCCATGCTCTGAGACTACTATAGGTGAGCTCTCAGAACACACAGACACAGACAGACAGACACACACACACAAACACACATATTACTGTCAGGTCTTGTAGTACAGCATATGGTGAAGGCTGGGGCTGTCTGGGGTCTGTGGGCATGAGAGCTGCTGCCTTACAATCTCTACAAGCCAGGTTTGAACCTGTCATCAATGACCACATGTAGGAGGTTTTTGAATTCTGGTCTCTTTCCAACTCATGCATTTCTCTTCTCGCCTTCTCTGTCTCTAACTCTCACATGCTCTCATACACTATGTCTTCACTCATTTATATTTTACTTATATACTTATTTTACTGACAGGCCCAGATATACAAAGAGAGTTACCAGAGCACTGCTGAGCTCTGGTTTGTTGTGTTGGCGATTTCACCCAGGCTACTGGAGCATCAGTTTGTAAGTCTTTCTGACAGAACCCATATTCTGTCTCCTCATTTCCATGCCAGTATCACTCAGAGTTTATAATAAAGAGATACATACATATATATAAACATATTTATTTATATATCTGTCAATTTTTCAGTTGTCGACCTATGTATTTGACCTTAATTCAGAATTACCACATTTATAACAGCCTAGTTTTTCAGAAATAATTGGACATATAGTTGGAGAAGGATTCAATACAGTTATAAATAATAGAACCTTCCAGTAGCATTTCTAATCATGTTTCTATCAGCATCCTTATTGTAATTATCATAGCCCAGAACTTCCCTCCTTTTTCTAGTGAAAGCTTCAATACGTATGTGTTTGTTTTCTTTTTCCGGTAATCTTAATTTCCTTGGACCCTAAAGTGTTAGGGAATTTTTGAAGCAGCCCTCTGTTTCTCAGCAGATGGTTTCTTTGTTTCTGCTGTAATCAGGTCTTCTTGTCGTTTTTGTTTTCATTATTTTTAATTTTTTCAAGTCCTCCTAAATCATCGGCATTTATTTGCATATTTATTTATTTAGTCAGGTATCACATGAGGGTCATTTCTTCTGCTTGATAGATTTAATCTATAATTGAAGGGAACTCTTGACTCACAATGCATTTCCTGGGGCAAATACTACACACGTATGGTGAAGGCTTGGGTTGTCTTGGGTCTGTGGGCATTAGAGCTTCTGCCTTACAATCTCTATAACCCAGGTTAGAACCTGTCATGAATGAACAGATTCTATGGTGTTTTTGACTTCTGGTCTATTTCCAACTCCTCTATTTATTTTCTCTCCTTCTCTGTCTCTGACTCTCACAGGCTCTCACTCACTCTGTCTGCACTCAGTAATATTTTACTTATATCCTTATTTTATTGACAGGCCCAGATATACAAAGAGAGTTGCCAGAGCACTGCTGAGCTCTGGCTTGTTTTGTTGCTGGTTTCACGTAGGCTTTTTGAGCCTCAGCTTTGTAAGTCTCTCTGCCACAAGCCATATTCTGTCTCCTCATATCCATGGCATTATCTCTCAGACTTTATAATAAAGATATACATCCATATACATATATAAATATACATATCTATCTGTCATTTTTAGAATTGTCGAGTTATGGTCTTCCTGTGTTTTTATTATTTTTTTATTTTTTCAAATCCTCCTAGATCATCCCCATATATTTGCATATTTATTTATATATTTAGTCCGATATCAGATGAGGGTCATTTCTTCTGTCTGATAGATTTTCTCTTATAATTGAAGGGAACTTTGGACACACAATACATTTCCTTTTGCAGATACTACACACTACTACATCTACTACTGCACTGTTTTTGAGAGTGACGTCCAGTGCACAATGGATTAGTATTGCATGGCTCTAAAGAATGTTGCCTATTTAACCTACAATGTTTTTAACCTCACAAATATTTATTCTGTTCTTTCTTGGTGGATGAAATTTTACAGTCAATAGTTACATGTAATAGTGGCTATGGGGGTAATATTTCCCACCTTCCCTATATTTCTGTACATCATTTGTAACTTTCCTATTGAGGAGAAGGAAGCAGTCATAAATTGAGAGAGCAGGGCCCAAGCAGGAAGAGAGTCAGTGAGACAGCTGCAGCTCTGATTTGCCACTAGCCCACCTTTTCCTTAATTGGGTAAGTGATGACCAGGGGCTCAAAATGGGGTCTTGGGCTTCCACATAGTTCTCTGGCATTCTTGCTTGGCCAGAATCTGGGCTATCTGTCTTGCCCTGACCAGCTAGGTTCTCTGTACATAAGTTGCAGGTGAGGCTGGCTACCTTGACACCCATGCTCTGAGACTACTATAGGTGAGCTCAGAGCACACACAGACAAACACAGACAGACAGACAGACAGACACACACACACACATTACTGTCAGGTCTGGTAATACAGCATATGATGAAGACTTGGGCTGTCTGGCGTCTGTGGGCATGAGAGCTGCTGCCTTACAATATCTACAAGCCAGCTTTCAACCTGTGATCAATGAACACAGTGTAGGAGGTTTTTGAATTCTGGTCTCTTTCCAACTCATGATTTCTCTACTCGCCTTCTCTAACTCTCACATTCTCTGCTGGCTGGGGGCGTGTCCCTGGGACAACAGGCCAATCAGAGTCGAGCTGATGTGGCTGGTGGGCGGGCCTTCCAGAGGCGGCCCAATGAGCGTGCTCCAATGCCTTGTTGGCGGTGCTCAAGGCCGCTGGCCAATCACTGACTAAGGGCCCTGACCCTCCTGGGCGTGTCCAAGCACACTGGCCAATGATATTGCTGGCAGGGTTTCTGGGAGTAGCCTAGGCGTCTGGCCTATCAGAGCATGGCTGGCACCCTGTGGGCGGGACTTTTGAGGGAAGCCCGAATATGGGAGCTCAGAGCTGGCCTTTAAAGGCTGGGCGTGCTTCCAGGAAGTGCGAAGCAGGGTTCAGCCAAGGGCCCTGTCTTGCAGAAGCTGTCCAGTGTGCAAGTGTATAACTCCGTTTGTGCCTGTTCCTCTGTGAATGTGTGCGTGTGTGTGACTGTGAGAATGTGTGTTTGTATGTGTTTGTGTGTGTGTGTGAAGGAGGTAGAGACAGAGAGAACAACAGAATCACTGTGGCACAGGTGATTTTGTGCAAATCACTTGGCACATTCTGATTATCGCTCAATATTGACACCATTGTAGCTCTCCTTGGCCCTTGGTCACTTTTCTTCTTTTCAGATGTGAAGACACTGAAGAGGGAGAGGTTTTTGCCCTAAGGCTTCCACTGGGAACTACCAGCTGCCCTGTGTGTGTTGCCAGACAAGGAAACTTGTGGTGCCTGTCCATGTGGAGAGTCTCCTGGATGAGTTCCTTCTCCAGCCTATTTCTCTCGATACCGTTGGAGCTGCATATAGCTAATGATTTGGAGATTTAATTCCTTTGGACAATTCTTTTCCTGATGCACAGTTTCTCTCCAGGTTTTAGCAATCAATTGTTTGAATGTCATATCGAATCCATTGTAGAAAATGACTACATCAGTGTCTCGCTATCTCTCTCTCTCTCTCTCTCTCTCTCTCTCTCTATATATATATATATATATATATATATATATATATATATATATGTAACATGTAGAGGTCTGAAAATATTTAAGCTAGAGACCTGCACAGCTCTGGATTATGGTAGTAATGTGGATACACCTGGCCCTTCTGAGCCAGAGTCATGAGAGACTTCTCACAGAGCCATTCCTATACCATTATCAGTGTACAAATCTCTCTCAGCACAAACTACTGCTGCCAAATGATCTACTTCCCTCTTGCTATTTTTCTCACCGAGTCCTATCCAAAAACTATAAATCAAAGAAGAAATAAACATAGTGCAGTTCCATGCACACAGGACAGGCTGAGGCTGGACCAGGGAGATGCAATACGCCACCCTGCATCTTGGCTGGAGCATCACTAATACTAATTCCAATTTGGTGAAGCAAGGGCAGTTTTGGAGAGTGGGCTGCAGGTCGAGTGTTGCTTCTCAGAGTGGGGTAAGACCTAGATTTTCTAAGTGTAACCTTTCCTCACAAACATAAAATAACAATGCCACTTGTAAGAAGTATGCATGGGCATGGAGGATTTGTCTTCAGTGCTCTGGCACTGATCAACACAGGTCCAGAATTTCTGTACTTTTCTGTCACTGTCATTCTGTCTCTCTGACTGTCTCTATGTGCCTTCTTCACTGGGCCCTTACTGGAAGTCAGTGCATGCATCATTAACTCGGTCTTCCTGGTGTTGAAATTTTCCTTTCTTGCCCTTTGGATTATTTAATCTCGTGCATAAGGTGTAGTACAGTGGGGAACTGAGGAGGTAGAGATCCTACTGCAGTTAACAGTCATGTGTGCATTTCCAGCTGCAGCTGTCCAGACCCTGTGTGCATGACTTCCATTATTCAGGGCCCTAAGACTGACACTCAGCCTAAATGCAGCCCTCCTCACCTTCCTGCACAGCATCCTAGTCCTTATTCCATGAGAGCCCAGGTCAAGAGAAGTGAAACTCTATCCCCCTGGTACACACTTTGTGCTTTCCCTCTATTGGTCCGAATGTAAAGGATCTGTGGTACTGATAGCCACACCAGTTTCCAGATTTTCCATGCAAAACGGAAGCTTCCAGTATTCAGAAAGAGGGTGTTTTGATGGCTGTGAAATGTCTTTTCCAAGTGCCTCATGGTGTTTCAAATCCTTTTGAAACCTGAAGTTCTTTCTGTGGACATGAGAGCTGCTGCCTTACAATCTCTACAAGCCAGGTTTGAACCTGTCATCAATGAACACAGTGTAGGAGGTTTTTGAATTCTGAGACACTGAAGAGGGAGAGGTTTTTGCACTGAGGCTTGCACTGGGAACTAGCAGCTGCCCTGTGTGTGTTGCCAGACAAGGAGACTTGTGGTGCCTGTCCATGTGGGGAGTCTCCTGGATGAGTTCCTTCTTGAGCCTTTTTCGATTGGTCCCGTTGGAGTTGCACTGACTAGGGGCCTTGACGCTCCTGGGCGTGTCCTAGCACACTGCCCAATGATATTGCTTGCAGGGGTTCTGGACGTGGCCTAGGCATCTGGCATATCAGAGCATGGTTGTTGCCCTGTCTGCGGGCCTTCTGAAGTAAGCCTGACATTATGAGCTCAGGGCTGGCCTTAAAAGGCTGGGCGTGCTTCCAGGAAGTGTGAAGCAGAGTTCACCCAAGGACCTGCCTTGCAGAAGCTGTCCAGTGTGCATTTGTATAACTCCGTTAGTGCCTGTGCCTCTGTGGATGTGTGCGTGTGTAACTGTGAGAGTGTGTGTTTGTGTGCGTTTTTGTGTGTATGTGACATGTAGAGATCTGAAAATATATTTTAGCTAGAGAGCTGCACAGCTCTGGATTCAGGTAGTAATGCGGATACACCTGGCCCTTCAGAGCCATAGTCATGAGAGACATCTCACAGAGCCATTCGTTTACCTCTTCTCACTCTACAAATCTCTCTCAGCACAAACTAAGGCTGCCAAATCATCTACTTCCCTCCTACATATGGCGTAGTACATTGGGGAACTGAGGAGACAGCAATCCTGCTGCAGGTAACAGGCTTATGTCCATCTCCAGCTGCAGCTGTCCAGGCCCTCTGTGCTTGCCTCCCATTGTCCAGGGCCCTGAGGCTGACACTCAGCCTAAATGCAGCCCTCCTCAATTTCCTGCACTGCATCCTTGTCCTTATTCCATGAGAGCCCAGGTCAAGAGAAGTGAAACTCTATCCCCCTGGCACACACATTGTGCTTTCCCTCTATTGGGCCGAATGTAAAGGATTTGTGGTACTGATAGCCACAACAGTGTCCAGATTTTCCAGGCAAAACGGAAGCTTCCAGGGTTCAGAAAGAGGGTTTTTTGATGGCTGTGAAATGTCTTTTCCAAGTGCCTCATGGGGTTTCAAATCCTTTTGAAACCTGAAGTTCCTTTATTGTATCTAGGGAATATTCTCACCTCTGGCCAGATACCCTCCCAACTAGGAGCACAGCTATCCTGGGGTCAGGAGGTCTGCCAGCTTGCTAGCTCCTGGAAAGATTCCTGAAAATTATGTCCTCAGGTCCCAAGTGGTAACAGGTGTTTCCAATTGCCTGTATTAGCAGCAGCCAGGCCCTCAGGTGAGGGGCGGGGATGTGATCTACACTGTAAACTCCCAATTCAACCAATGGCGTCATCTATCTTCCTTTTGTCTCTCCATAGCAAGGGCCCGGGGAGTTTGTGCTTCCTGCAAGCAGAGCGACTTTGTATGGGACACTCATGGATGCCTATTTCTGGGAATCTCTCTGATTGTGATGTGTGGACAACAGGACACCGTGATCAGGGATTGTGAGGCCATAAGAGCAATTGCCTTAGCAGGACCCAAAGGGGAGGTGTAAGTGGATGGGTTCATCCACTATTGTTTGGTCAAACACAGTCCACATCTATGTTGAGACACAGCTCTTTCTGGGTTCTTTCTGGGCTTGTAATCTGCTGTCCACTGAGAAGTGGACTGGGAGCCTGGAGTCTGAGTATGCAGCCAAAGGTGACTGGACAGGGTCCTGCCCCTGAATTCTGAGGGGTGCCCCAGCTTCCCCCATTGGCAGTGTTTGGATGATAGATAGTGAGGCATGAGATTGAATAGGGAACTCAGGAGATTTAGACATGAGAGTCCCTTTGCATATGCATTCTTGCTTAGCCAGAATCTGGGCTAGCTGGCTTTCCCTAACCAGCTAGTTTCTCTGTACATAAGTTGCAGGTGAGGCTGGCTACCTTGCCAGCCATGGTCTTCGACTAATATAGGTGAGTTCTGAGCACACACAGACACACACAGACAGATAGACACACACACACACACACACACACACACACACATTACTGTCAGGTCTGTTAGTACAGCATATGGTGAAGGCTGGGGCTGTCTGGGGTCTGTGGGAATGAGAGCTGCTGCCTTACAATCTCTACAAGTGAGGTTTGAACCTGTCATCCATGAACACAGTGTAGGAGGTTTTTGAATTCTGAGACACAGAAGAGGGAGAGGTTTTTGCCCTGAGGCTTGCACTGGGAACTAGCAGCTGCCCTGTGTGTGTTGCCAGACTAGGAAACTTGTGGTGCCTGTCCATGTGGAGAGTCTCCTGGATGAGTTCCTTCTCAAGCCTTTTTCGATCGGTCCCGTTGGAGCTGTATATAGCTAATGATTTGGAGATTTTACTCCTTTGGACAATTCTTTTCCTGATGCACAGTTTCTCTCCAGGATTTAGCAATCAATTGTCTGAATGTCATATCGAATCCATTGTAGAAAATGTCTACATCAGTGTCTCTCTCTCAATCTCTCTCTTTCTATCTCTCTCTCTATATATATATGTAACATGTAGAGGTCTGAAAATATTTTTTAGCTAGAGACCTGCACAGCTCTGGATTAGGGTAGTAAAGTGGATACACCTGGCCCTTCTGAGTCACAGTCATGAGAGACATCTCACAGAGCCATATCGTTTATCACTCTACAAATATCTCTCAGCACAAACTAACGCTGCCAAATCATCTACTTCCCTCTTGCTCATTTTGTTTACCGAGTCCTATCCCAAAACTGTAAATCAAAGAAGAAATAGACATAGCGCAGTTGCCTGCACACAGGACAGGCTGAGGCTGGCCCCGGGAGATGCAATAAGCTAGCCTGCATCTTGGCTGGAGCATCACTAAGACTAATTCCAATTTGGAGAGGCGGGGGCAGTTTTGGAGACTGGGCTGCCGGCCAAGTGTTGCTTCTCAGAGTGCCTAAGACCTAGATGTTCGAAGTGTTACCTTTCCTCAAAAACCTAAAATAGCAATGCCACTCGTAAGAAGTATGCATGTGCATGAAGGTTTTGTCTTCAGTGCTCTGGCACTGATCAGCACAGGGCCAGAATTTTAGTCCTTTTCTGTGTCTGTCATCCTGTCTCTCTGACTCTCTCTATGTGCCTTCTTCACTGGGACCTTATGGAAGTCATTGAATGCATCGTGAACTCGGACTTCCTCGTGTTGAAATTTTCCTTTCTTTGCCCTTTGGATTATTCAGTCTCCTGCATATGGCGTAGTACATTGGGGAACTGAGGAGACAGCGATCCTGCTGCAGGTAACAGGCATATGTCCATCTCCAGCTGCAGCTGTCCAGGCCCTCTGTGCTTGCCTCCCAATGTCCAGGGCCCTGAGGCTGACACTCAGCCTAAATGCAGCCCTCCTCAATTTCCTGCACTGCATCCTTGTCCCTATTACATGAGAGCCCAGGTCAAGAGAAGTGAAACTCTATCCCCCTGGCACACACATTGTGCTTTCCCTCTATTGGGCCGAATGTAATGGATCTGTGGTACTGATGGCCACACCAGTGTCCAGATTTTCCAGGCAAAACGGAAGCTTCCAGGGTTCAGAAAGAGGGTTTTTTGATGGCTGTGAAATGTCTTTTCCAAGTGCCTCATGGGGTTTCAAATCCTTTTGAAACCTGAAGTTCTTTTCTTGTATCTAGGGAATATTCTCACCTCTGGCCAGAATGCCCTCCCAACTAGGAGCACAGCTATCCTGGGGTCAGGAGGTCTGCCAGCCTGCTAGCTCCTGGAGGGATTCCTGAATATTATGTCCTCAGGTCTCAAGTGGTAACAGGTGTTTCCAATTGCCTGTATTAGCAGAAGCCAGGCCCTCAGGTGAGGGGCGGGGATGTGATCTCCACTGGAAACTCCTAATTCAGCCAATGGAGGCATCCATCTTCCTTTTGTCTTTCCTTAGCAAGGGCCCCGCGAGTTTGTTCTTCCTGCAAGCAGAGCAACTTTGTATGGGACACTCATGGATGCCTACTTCTGGGAATCTCTCTGAGTGTTATGTGTGGACACCAGGACACCGTGATCAGGGATTGTGAGGCCATAAGAGCAATTGCCTTAGCAGGACCCAAAGGGGAGGTGTAAGTGGCTGGGTTCATCCACTATTGTTTGGTCAAACACAGTCCCCATCTATGTTGAGACACAGCTCTTTCTGGGCTTGTAATCTGCTGTCCACTGAGAAGTGGACTGGGAGCCTGGAGTCTGAGTATGCAGCCAAAGGTGACTGGACAGGGTCCTGCCCTTGAATTCTGATGGGGGCCCCAGCTTCCCCCATTGGCAGTGTTTAGATGATAGATAGTGAGGCATGAGATTGAATAGGGAACTCAGGAGATTTAGACATGAGAGTCCCTTTGCATATGCATTCTTGCTTAGCCAGAATCTGGGCTAGCTGGCTTTCCCTAACCAGCTGGGTTCTCTGTACATAAGTTGCAGGTGAGGCTGGCTACCTTGCCAGCCATGGTCTTAGACTACTATAGGTGAGTTCTGAGCACACACAGACACACACAGACAGACAGACAGACACACACACACACACACACACACATTACTGTCAGGTCTGTTAGTACAGCATATGGTGAAGGCTGGGGCTGTCTGGGGTCTGTGGGAATGAGAGCTGCTGCCTTACAATCTCTACAAGCGAGGTTTGAACCTGTCATCCATGAACACAGTGTAGGAGGTTTTTGAATTCTGAGACACTGAAGAGGGAGAGGTTTTTGCCCTGAGGCTTGCACTGGGAACTAGCAGCTGCCCTGTGTGTGTTGCCAGACTAGGAAACTTGTGGTGCCTGTCCATGTGGAGAGTCTCCTGGATGAGTTCCTTCTCAAGCCTTTTTCGATCGGTCCCGTTGGAGCTGCATATAGCTAATGATTTGGAGATTTTACTCCTTTGAACAATTCTTTTCCTGATGCACAGTTTCTCTCCAGGATTTAGCAATCAATTGTCTGAATGTCATATCGAATCCATTGTAGAAAATGTCTACATCAGTGTCTCTCTCTCTCTCTCTCTCCATATATATATATATATATATATATATATATATATATATATATATATATATATATCATGTAGAGGTCTGAAAATATTTTTAGCTAGAGACCTGCACAGCTCTGGATTAGGGTAGTAAAGTGGATACACCTGGCCCTTCTGAGTCACAGTCATGAGAGACATCTCACAGAGCCATATCGTTTATCACTCTACAAATATCTCTCAGCACAAACTAACGCTGCCAAATCATCTACTTCCCTCTTGCTCATTTTGTTTACCGAGTCCTATCCCAAAACTGTAAATCAAAGAAGAAATAGACATAGCGCAGTTGCCTGCACACAGGACAGGCTGAGGCTGGCCCCGGGAGATGCAATAAGCTAGCCTGCATCTTGGCTGGAGCATCACTAAGACTAATTCCAATTTGGAGAGGCGGGGGCAGTTTTGGAGACTGGGCTGCCGGCCAAGTGTTGCTTCTCAGAGTGCCTAAGACCTAGATGTTCGAAGTGTTACCTTTCCTCAAAAACCTAAAATAGCAATGCCACTCGTAAGAAGTATGCATGTGCATGAAGGTTTTGTCTTCAGTGCTCTGGCACTGATCAGCACAGGGCCAGAATTTTAGTCCTTTTCTGTGTCTGTCATCCTGTCTCTCTGACTCTCTCTATGTGCCTTCTTCACTGGGACCTTATGGAAGTCATTGAATGCATCGTGAACTCGGACTTCCTCGTGTTGAAATTTTCCTTTCTTTGCCCTTTGGATTATTCAGTCTCCTGCATATGGCGTAGTACATTGGGGAACTGAGGAGACAGCGATCCTGCTGCAGGTAACAGGCATATGTCCATCTCCAGCTGCAGCTGTCCAGGCCCTCTGTGCTTGCCTCCCAATGTCCAGGGCCCTGAGGCTGACACTCAGCCTAAATGCAGCCCTCCTCAATTTCCTGCACTGCATCCTTGTCCCTATTACATGAGAGCCCAGGTCAAGAGAAGTGAAACTCTATCCCCCTGGCACACACATTGTGCTTTCCCTCTATTGGGCCGAATGTAATGGATCTGTGGTACTGATGGCCACACCAGTGTCCAGATTTTCCAGGCAAAACGGAAGCTTCCAGGGTTCAGAAAGAGGGTTTTTTGATGGCTGTGAAATGTCTTTTCCAAGTGCCTCATGGGGTTTCAAATCCTTTTGAAACCTGAAGTTCTTTTCTTGTATCTAGGGAATATTCTCACCTCTGGCCAGAATGCCCTCCCAACTAGGAGCACAGCTATCCTGGGGTCAGGAGGTCTGCCAGCCTGCTAGCTCCTGGAGGGATTCCTGAATATTATGTCCTCAGGTCTCAAGTGGTAACAGGTGTTTCCAATTGCCTGTATTAGCAGAAGCCAGGCCCTCAGGTGAGGGGCGGGGATGTGATCTCCACTGGAAACTCCTAATTCAGCCAATGGAGGCATCCATCTTCCTTTTGTCTTTCCTTAGCAAGGGCCCCGCGAGTTTGTTTTTCCTGCAAGCAGAGCAACTTTGTATGGGACACTCATGGATGCCTACTTCTGGGAATCTCTCTGAGTGTTATGTGTGGACACCAGGACACCGTGATCAGGGATTGTGAGGCCATAAGAGCAATTGCCTTAGCAGGACCCAAAGGGGAGGTGTAAGTGGCTGGGTTCATCCACTATTGTTTGGTCAAACACAGTCCCCATCTATGTTGAGACACAGCTCTTTCTGGGCTTGTAATCTGCTGTCCACTGAGAAGTGGACTGGGAGCCTGGAGTCTGAGTATGCAGCCAAAGGTGACTGGACAGGGTCCTGCCCTTGAATTCTGATGGGGGCCCCAGCTTCCCCCATTGGCAGTGTTTAGATGATAGATAGTGAGGCATGAGATTGAATAGGGAACTCAGGAGATTTAGACATGAGAGTCCCTTTGCATATGCATTCTTGCTTAGCCAGAATCTGGGCTAGCTGGCTTTCCCTAACCAGCTGGGTTCTCTGTACATAAGTTGCAGGTGAGGCTGGCTACCTTGCCAGCCATGGTCTTAGACTACTATAGGTGAGTTCTGAGCACACACAGACACACACAGACAGACAGACAGACACACACACACACACACACACACACATTACTGTCAGGTCTGTTAGTACAGCATATGGTGAAGGCTGGGGCTGTCTGGGGTCTGTGGGAATGAGAGCTGCTGCCTTACAATCTCTACAAGCGAGGTTTGAACCTGTCATCCATGAACACAGTGTAGGAGGTTTTTGAATTCTGAGACACTGAAGAGGGAGAGGTTTTTGCCCTGAGGCTTGCACTGGGAACTAGCAGCTGCCCTGTGTGTGTTGCCAGACTAGGAAACTTGTGGTGCCTGTCCATGTGGAGAGTCTCCTGGATGAGTTCCTTCTCAAGCCTTTTTCGATCGGTCCCGTTGGAGCTGCATATAGCTAATGATTTGGAGATTTTACTCCTTTGAACAATTCTTTTCCTGATGCACAGTTTCTCTCCAGGATTTAGCAATCAATTGTCTGAATGTCATATCGAATCCATTGTAGAAAATGTCTACATCAGTGTCTCTCTCTCTCTCTCTCTCCATATATATATATATATATATATCATGTAGAGGTCTGAAAATATTTTTAGCTAGAGACCTGCACAGCTCTGGATTAGGGTAGTAAAGTGGATACACCTGGCCCTTCTGAGCCACAGTCATGAGAGACATCTCACAGAGCCATATCATTTACCACTCTACAAATCTCTCTCAGCACAAACTACCGCTGCCAAATCATCTACTTCCCTCTTGCTCATTTTGTCCACAGAGTCCTATCCCAAAACTGTAAATCAAAGAAGAAATAGACATAGTGCAGTTCCCTGCACACAGGATAGGCTGAGGCTGGACCAGGGAGATGAAATACGCCAGCCTGCATCTTGGATAGAGCATCACTAAGACTACTTCCAATTTGGAGAGGCGTGGGATGTTTTGTAGAGTGGGCTGCAGGCCAAGTGTTGCTTCACAGAGTGGCTAAGACCTAGATGTTCTAAGTGTTACCTTTCCTCAAAAACATAAAATAGCAATGCCACTTGTAAGAAGTATGCATGGGCATGGAGGGTTTGTCTTCAGTGCTCTGGCACTGATCAACACAGGGCCAGAATTTTAGTCCTTTTCTGTCTCTGTCATTCTGTCTCTCTGACTTTCTCTACGTGCCTTCTTCCCTGGGCCCTTACTGGAAGTCAGTGCATGCATCGTGAACTCAGTCATCCTGGTGTTGAAATTTTCCTTTTTTTGCCCTTTGGATTATTTAGTCTCCTACACATGGTGTAGTACAGAGGGGAACTGCAGAGACAGCGTTGCTGCTGCAGGTTCCAGGAATATGTTCATCTGCAGCTGCAGCTGTCCAGGCCCTCTGTGCTTGACTCCCATTCTCCAGGGCCCTGAGGCTGACACTCAGCCTAAATGCAGCCCTCCTCACCTTCCTGCACAATGTCCTTGTCCTTATTCCATGAGAGCCCAGGTGAAGAGAAGTGAAAATCTATCCCATTGGCACACACATTGTGCTTTCCCTCTATTAAGCCGAATGTAAAGGATGTGTGGTATTGATGGCCACAACAGTTTCCAGATTTTCCACACATAACAGAAGCTTCCAGGGTTCTGAAAAACGGTGTTTTGATGGCTGTGAAATGTCTTTTCCTAGTGTCTCATGGGGTTTTCAAATCCTTTTGAAACCTGAAGTTTTTTCTTGTATCTAGGGAATATTCTCACCTCTGGCCAGAAGGACCGCCCAACTAGGAGCACAGCTATCCCGGGGTCAGGAGGTCTACCAGCCAGCTAGCTCCTGGAGCAATTCTTCGAGTATGTGCTTAGGGCCCAAGTGGGAACAGGTGTTTCCAATTGCCTTTCTTAGCAGAAGCCAGGCCCTCAGGTGAGGTGCAGGGCTGTGATCTCCACTGGAAGCTCCGAATTCAGCCAATGGAGGCATACATCTTTCTTTTGTCTGTCCATAGCAAGGGCCCAGGGAGTTTGTGCTTCCTGAAAGCAGTGCGATTTTGTATGGGACATGCATGCATGCCTACTCTGGGAATCTCTCTGAGTGTGATGTGTGGACACCAGGACACCATGATCAGGGATGTGAGGCCACAGGAGCAATTGTCTTAGCTGGACCCAAAGGGTAGGTCTAAGAGACCGGGTTAATCCACTATTGTTTGGTTGAACACAGTTCCCATCTATGTTGAAACACAGCTCTTTCTGGGTACTTTCTGTGCTTGTAATCTGCTGCCCTGAGCAGTGTACTGAGAGCTTGGAGGCTGAGTAGGGTTCTGAAAAACGGTGTTTTGATGGCTGTGCAATGTCTTTTCCAATTTCCTCATGGGGTTTCAAATCCTTTTGAAACCTGAAGTTCTTTCTTGTATCTAGGGAATATTCTCACCTCTGGCCAGAAGGGCCGCCCAACTAGGAGCACAGCTATCCCGGGGTCAGGAGGTCTGCCAGCCTGGTAGCTCCTGGAGGGATTCCTTAGTATTATGTCCTCAGGTCAGCATACGGTGAAGGCTGGGGCTGTATGGGGTCTCTGGGCACGAACACAGTGTAGGAGGTTTTTGACTTCTGGTCACTTTCCAACTCATCTACTTCTCTTCTCGCCTTCTCTGTCTCTAATTCTCACATGTTCTCACACACTCTGTATTCACTCATTGATATTTTACTTATATACTTATTTTACTGACAGGCCCAGATATACAAAGAGAGTTACCAGAGCACTGCTGAGCTCTGGCTTGTTTTGTTGGTGATATTACCTAGTCTACTGGAGCCACAGCTTTGTAAGTCTCTCTGACACAAGCCATATTCTGTCTCCTCATATCCTTGGCAGTATCTCTCAGACTTTATAATAAATATATACATCCATATATGTATATATAAATATACATATATATATCTGTCATTTTTAGAATTGTCGTCCTATGTAATTGTTTTTTAAAATTTTTTTAATATTTTATTTTATTTATTCCCTTTTGTTGCCCTTGTTGTTTTATTGTTGTAGTTATTATTGTTGTTGTCGTTGTTGTTGGATAGGACAGAGAGAAATGGAGAGAGGAGGGGAAGATAGAGAGGGGGAGAGAAAGATAGACACCTGCAGACCTGCTTCACCTCCTGTGAAGCGACTCCCCTGCAGGTGGGGAGCCGGGGTTCGAACCGGGATCCTCATGCCGGTCCTTGTGCTTTGTGCCACCTGCGCTTAACCTGCTGCGCTACAGCCCGACTCCCCGTCCTATGTAATTGATCTTTATCAGAATTCACATATTTATAACAGCTTCCTTTTCATTAATAATTGGCCACCTAGTTGGAGCAGGATGCAATAAAATTATAAATAATAGAACCTTCCAGTAGCATTTCTAATAGCATTTCTATCAGCATCCTTATTGTAATTATCATAGTATAGAACTTGCCTCCTTTCTCTAGTGTAAGCTTCAGTACATATGAGTTTCTTTTTATTCTCCTGACATATTAATTTCCCTGGACTCTGAAGTGTCTCGGAATTTTTGAAGCAGCCCTCTGTTTCTCAGCAGACGGTTTCCATTTTCTACTGTAATCAGGTCTTCTTGTGCTTTTTGTTTTTATTTTTCATTTTTTTCAAATCCTCCTAGATCATCCCCATTTATTTGCATATTTATTTATTTATTTAGTCCTATATGACATGAGGGGTCATTTCTTCTGCTTGATTGATTTTCTCTTATAATTGAAGTGAAGTTTACACTCACAATACATTTCATGTCATAAATACTACACACATATCGTGAAGGCTGGGGTGGTCTGGGGTCTGTGGATGTGAGACTTCTGCCTTACAATCTAGATAACCCAGGTTTGAACCTGTCATGTATGAACACAGTGTGGGAGGTTTTTGAATTCTGGTCTCTTTCCCACTCTTTTATTTCTCTTCTTGCCTTCTCTGTCTCTGACCCTCACAGGCTCTCACTCTCTCTGTCTTTACTCATTAATATTTTTACTTATATACTTATTTTACTGACAGGGCCTGATATACAAAGAAAGTCGCTTGTTTTGTTGGCGATTTCACCTAGGTTTCTGGAGCCTCAGCTTTATAAGTCTCTCTGACACAAGCCGTACTTTGTCTCTGCATAGCCCACCAGTATCCCTCAGAGTTTATAATATACACATACATATATGTACATATATATATACATATATATCAGTCATTTTTAGAATTGACCTTTTTATTTGATCTTAATGCAGAATTACCACATTTATAACAGCCTACTTATTCATAAATAATTGGTCACATAGTCAGAGCAGGATTCACTACAATTATAAATTATAAGCTTTCCAGGAGCATTTCCAATATCTTTTCTATCAGTATCCTCATTGTAATTATTATAGCACAGAACTTGCCTCCATTTTCTTGTGTAAGCTTCAATACGTATGGCTTTCTTTTCATTCTTGGGAATTCTTAATTTGCCTGGACCCTGAAGTGTCAGGAAAGTTTTGAAGCAGCCCTCTGTTTCTCAGCAGACATTTTCTATATTTCTGCTGTAATCAGGTCTTCCTGTGGTTTTTATTTTTATTTTTTTCAAATACTCCTTGATCATCCCCATTTATTTGCATATTTATTTATTTATTTAGTCCCATATCACATGAGGGGTCATTTCTTCTGCCTGATAGATTTTCTCTTATAATTGAAGGGAACTTTTGACACACAATACATTTCCTTTTGCAGATACTACACACTACTACAACTCCTACTGCACTGTTTTTGACAGTGACATCCAATGCACAATGGATTACTATTGCATGGCTCTAAAGAATGTTCACTATTTAAACTACAATGTTTTTAACTTCACAAATATTTAATCTGTTCTTTCTTGGGGGATGAATGCTTTACAGTCAACTGTTACATGTAATAGTGGGCAGGGGGGTAATTATTCCCACTTTCCCTGTATTTCTGTACATCATTTGTAACTTTCTTATTGAGGAAGTGGAAACAGTCATAAATTGAGAGAGCAGGGCCCAAGTAGGAAGAGAGACAGAGAGACAGCTGCAGTTCTGATTTGACACTAGCCCAGCTTTTCCCTAGCTGGGTAAGTGGTGAGCAGGGGCTCAAAACGGGGTCCTGGGCTTCCACATAGTTCCCTGGCATCTCGACCAACTGTGCCTCCAACCCAAGCTCCCTTCGTTGTCCATGTAACTATCGATCTGCTCTAGGAACTTCTCACATTCATATGCCAGAAACTTATCACTTCTCCCCTCCACCCATGAAACTTTGACCTTTTACTTGAGTGCAAAACAGCAACCCCAGTCCACGTTATTTCAGGGAAAAGTGTGTGCGTCTCTGTGGGAGGGTATGTGTGTGTGTATGTGTACATAAGTGTGTTTCAGTTATGATTACCACTGTTGTTTCTTTATTCCTGAAGCAGTGTCTTAGGAACTGGGTTGTGCTATGACAAAGGAAGTTTCCACTGCACAAGTGGTTTTTAAAATATGAACGGCACATTGGATATTCTGGACACTGTTGTGCATTCTCCAAGGTGGTCCTCAGATGGGTTCTTTCCTTTGCTATTCCCATGCTGTGTGTAATTTTCTGCATAGACTCAAAGAGGACTGGCATGGGGGAGCTCAGCTGCATTCTGCTGTGTGTCCACAAGGTGGCAGCAAAGCCCATAGTTGAGTGTAGTGATTCTGTGGAATGAGGAGAACTCTGGGATTTGTGGCCCATGGACAGCAAGGTTGAAATTGACTTAGAGTGCCCTAGACATCTGTTCTTTCCTGTGGGGTGGGGGGATGCCCCATTTGGCTTTGCAAGTGGAAGGGGTTTCTCTCTTTGTCTGGGATGACTCTACTGTGAGCTTGTGAATCCCTGTGCTCAGCTGCATTCTTCTGGGTGTCCAAAAGAGGGAAGCACCAGTGTGGGACTAAGGCTCCATGGGTCACGTGCCCTGAAGCACTGGGCTACTAGAGTGGAGACAGTGTTTCTGGGTGTTCCCCAAGAGCATGGCCAGCCTAGCGCAAGCAGGCAGTGTCCTAAGGACATGTCCAGACAGGAGCTGTGTGGGTCGTGTTGGCAGAAACAGGGCCTTCAGAGGAAGACAGACAGTCCCAGGGGGCAAGTCTAAGAGCCCGTGCCCACTGAGCCTGAGGGAAGGGCCCAGTGTGTATTCATAGAGAACATCACCCTCAGGGGCGTGAACCAAGTGTGTATTCATAGAGAACATCACACTCAGGGGCGTGAACCAAGAGCTGGCCAATGAGAACAGAGGAGGAGTTGCGAGGGCAGGACTCAGAAAGCAGCCTTCTGAAGAAAGCCCACCAATGGGAGCTCAGAGCTGGCCTTAAAAGGCTGGGCATGCTTCCAGGAAGTGCGAAGCAGGGTTCAGCCCAGGGCCCTGCCTTGCAGAAGTTGTCCAGTGCGCATGTGTATAACACCGTTTGTGCCTGTGCCTCTGTGGAATTGTGTGTCACTGTGAGAGTGTGTGTTTGTGTGTGTTTGTGTGTGTGTGTGTGTATGGGAGGGAGATAGAGGGAACAACAGAATCACTGTGGCAAAGGTGATTTTGTGCAAAACACTTGGCACATTCTGATTTACATCTCAATATTGACACCATTGTAGCTCTCCTTGGCCCTTGGTCACTTTTTTTCTTTTCAGATGTGAAGACACTGAAGAGGGAGAAGTTTTTGCCCTGAGGCTTCCAAAATGAACTAGCAGCTGCCCTGTGTGTGTTGCCAGACTAGGAAACTTGTGGTGCCTGTCCATGTGGAGAGTCTCCTGGATGAGTTCCTTCTCAAGCCTTTTTCGCTTGGTCCCGCTGGAGCTGCGATGTTGCTGAGGACTTATTTTGATGCAGTCTCCGCCCCCAGGTTTTTCTCTGCTCCGCTAAATCCTAGAGTGCCCCCTTTCAACCAATCTTGGCTCTGCCCCCAGGTTTTTCTATGCCCCGCTAAATCCTAGAGTGCCCCCTTTCAACCAATCCTGGCCCTACACGTCACCCCTGGTTGTCGCCCAATAAAAAGCCCCCTCACCCCTCTCTTCTCTCTCTCTGGGCTCTCGGCTCTCCCTCTCTGAGGTCTCGCTCCCTGCTCTCCCCCCGTGGTCGGCCATTGCTGGCTGGCTCCACGTGGTCTGAACCAAACCTCCCCCCCCATCCTATAATAAAGATCTGTGTACCCCTTTGCTCTGGACGTCCGCTCTCTTCTCCGTGGTGCAGCCCGACACCAGACCACCTCAACAACATCTGGCGCCCATCGTGTTCCGTACCCTGCTTAAGAGTCCAAGGCTTTAGTCACTGCATCACCTCCCGGACCACAGTCCTATAATTCTTAACAAGCTCATGGCCTTTTGCAGCAACAGATTGATGCCATAAAGATGCAACCTATACAAAGTCACTATCATAGGCTGGACATGGCAGAATATTGAGTTGCTGTGGAGGATTTGCCCCCCTCCATCAGAACGTCCAACATGTAGAGGGCTGGCTAGCCAATGACGGGTAAGTGGAAACTAGCGCTATCCAGTCAACCTAAGACAGGACATCTGGTACTACTGGGCAAAAATGACCAGGTGTTCCAATGACGGGTAAGACGGAAGGCTGATCCCCAACCTAAGACAGGCACAGTCCACCCTGCCACAAAACAAAGTCCGCCAAACATCAAAACATGATATAAGACAGGGGGACATGTGGGGAGCCACATGTGCCCTCAAGGTTGCTATTGGCATGGCCATAGAGTTTATGTTAAAAGATAGTTCCTGGGAATCGGGTGGTGGCGCAGCGAGTTTAGCAAGAACTGGCTTGAGGATCCCAGTTTGAGCCCCCGGCTCCTCACCTGCAGGGGAATCACTTCACAGGCGGTGAAGCAGGTCTACAGGTATCTTTATCTCCCTCTGTCTTTCCCTCCTCTCTCCATTTCTCTCTGTTCTACCCAACAACCACAATATCAGCAATAACAACAATATAATTACAACAAGAACAACTAGGGCAACAAAGGCAAGATACAAGATACAAAAAAAAAGGGATAAGGTAGTTCCCTCTTCCCTACACCTTAGAGTCTTTGTTAAAAGATAAGGTCTTTTTCCCCATGAATCACCCAGGACCTTCCAGATAAACGGCTGACTACCATGACAAATAATATAAAATGTAATCATAAATGAATAGGAAAGATACATCCCCCAATACTCAGTTGGTCAAGGCACCAAACCTCTTCTTCTATAAAACATTCAAATCAGATGCCCTGCTAACCACGAAAAGCAGATTGTGTTTCTTTACAGAAATCCCGGAAAAACCATCTGAACCCCTGCACACCCTGACGTCACTCACTAGATGGCACGACTACCGTGGCACACCCCCCAAAACCCTAGATGTCACTCAACGCGATCTGAAAAATCTGATTCGCAGACTCCAAGGACAAAACCCTTTTACTGCTTGTCTGCCTTTCCTGCTTTTGCTTTGACCTGTCACGTTTTGGCGGTTCCAGCTCACAATCTACAGAAAAGCAGAATTCCAGAGGCTGACCTTCCTCATGCAGCATTTCATCCCCTGCCATTTCTCCCCCAGTCGCCTACTTTGGACTGAGACTTCTATCGGACTTGCTGGTATACCCTTTGGACGCTTTTACAATTTTACAGCAGCTTCCTTCCCTTCACGTTGCTGGTTTTTCATAGACTGATCCTGAGTAATTCATAGACTTTACAGACTGTTGCCTTGAGGACTATACAATGCCAAATAGCCCCTCTGTTTGATGGGTCATGCCTCCCGCCTCCCCCTCATTATGTACCCTTGCCCCTTTCCCCACCCAAACAGGGAATGCTCCTTTACACACCAATCCTTCCCTTCACACCACACTGGCTTTTACTTCTCCCCTTCGTGTCCCTTCCTATTTTGTTATGTCATGTAGGCTTATGCCCAAAAGGTTTCTGCCCCATGATAGTCTTTTATAGACTTTGTACATCTTATGCTATTACTAGGTAGAAAGATAGAAAAGATGTAGAGATATTGTGAAGAGATGGTTGAGCAGGCTGCGCTTAAACCTATGAGATGAGTCTCTCCAGGTAAGTCTCTCTCTCTAAAGAAGGGTTGAGCACAGGAGGACGCATAAATCTCACAAGGTTGGCAGCCATTTAAGCCTTCCCTCCTCCACAGAAAGTCCTACATCTTCCCACCCGAGCATGGCATTCCTCTAAAACATTTAAGCCTGCTCCATTTTTCTTTACTGTGTCCATTTAGATATAAAGGGATAGGAGGAGATGTTGCTGAGGACTTATTCTGATGCAGTCTCCGCCCCCAGGTTTTTCTATGCTCCGCTAAATCCTAGAGTGCCCCCTTTCAACCAATCCTGGCTCCGCCCCCAGGTTTTTATATGCCCCGCTAAATCCTAGAGTGCCCCCTTTCAACCAATCCTGGCCCTACACGTCACCCCTGGTTGTCGCCCAATAAAAAGCCCCCTCACCCCTCTCTTCTCTCTCTCTGGGCTCTCGGCTCTCCCTCTCTGAGGTCTCGCTCCCTGCTCTCCCCCCGTGGTCGGCCATTGCTGGCTGGCTCCACGTGGTCTGAACCAAACCTCCCCCCCAAACCTATAATAAAGATCTGTGTACCCCTTTGCTCTGGACGTCCGCTCTCTTCTCCGTGGTGCAGCCCGACACCAGACCACCTCAACAACACTGCATCTAGCTAATGATTTGCAGATTTTACTCCTTTGGACAATTCTTTTCCTTCTGCACAGTTTCTCTCCAGGTTTTAGCCATCAATTGTCTGAATGTCATATCTAATCCATTATATAAAATGACTACATCAGTGTCTTTTTCTCTCTCTCTCTCTCTCTCTCTCTCTCTCTATATATATATATATATATATATATATATATATATATATACATATATGTATGTATGTATATATGTAACATGTAGAGGTCTGAAAATATATTTTAAGTAGAGACCTGCACAGCTCTGGATTAGGGTAGTAATGCAGATACACCTGGCCCTTCTGATCCACAGTCATGAGAGACATCTCACATAGCCATTCGTATACCTCTTGTCACTCTACAAATCTCTCTCAGCAGTAACTACAGCTGCCAAATATGTACTTCCCTCTTGCTCTTTTTGTCCACAGATCCTATCCCAAAACTTTAAATAAAATAAGAAATAGACATAGTTCAGTTCCCTGCACACAGGACAGGCTGAGGCTGGACCAGGGAGATGCAATACGACAGCCTGCATCTTGGCTGGAGCATCACTAAAATTACTTCCAATTTGGAGAGGCAAGGGACGTTTTGGAGAGTGGGCTGCAGGCCAAGTGTTGCTTCTCAGAGTGGGCTAAGACCTAGATGTTCTAAGTGTAACCTTTCCTCACAAACATAAAATAGCAATGCTACTTGTAAGAAGTATGCATGGGCAAGGAGGGTTTGTCTTCAGTGCTCTGGCACTGATCAACCTAGGGCCAGAATTTCTGTCCTTTTCAGTCACTGTCATTCTGTCTCTCTGACTGTCTCTGCGTGCCTTCTTCCCTAGACACTTCTTGGAAGTCAGTGCATGCATCGTGAATTCGGTCTTCCTGGTGTTGAAATTTTCCTTTCTTTGCCCATTGGATTATTTAGTCTCTTGCATATGGCGTAGTACAGAGGGGAACTGAGGAGACAGTGCTCCTGCTGCAGTTAACAGGCATATGTCCATCTCCAGCTGCAGCTTTCCAGGCCCTCTGTGCTTGACTCCCATTCTCCAGGGCCCTGTGGCTGACACTCAATGAAGCCCTCCTCAATTTCCTGCACTGCATCCTTGTCCTTATTCCATGTGAGCCCAGGTCAAGAGAAGTGAAACTCTATCCCCCTGGCACACACATTGTGCTTTCCCTCTATTGGGCCGAATGTAAAGGATCTGTGGTACGGATGGCCAAACCAGTGCCCAGATTTTCCACGCAAAACGGAAGCTTCCAGGGTTCTGAAAGAGGGTGTTTTGACGGCTGAGAAATGTCTTTTCCAAGTGCCTCATGGGGTTTCAAATCCTTTTGAAACCTGAAGTTCGTTCTTATATCTAGGGAATATTCTCACCTCTGGCCTGAAGGCCCTCCCAACTAGGAGCACAGCTATCCCTGGGTCAGGAGGTCTGCCAGCCTGCTAGCTCCTGGAGGGATTCCTGAGTATGTCCTCAGGCCCCAAGTGGTAACAGTTGTTTCCAATTGCCTTTATTAGCAGCAGACAGGGCCTCAGGTGAGGTGTGGGGCTGTGATCTCCACTGGAAGCTCTGAATTCAGCCAATGGAGGCATCCATCTTCCTTTTGTCTCTCCATAGCAAGGGCCCAGGGAGTTTGTGCTTCCTGCAAGCAGAGCGACATTGTATGGGACACTCATGCATGCCTACCTCTGGGAATCTCTCTGATTGTGATGAGTGGACAGCAGTACACCATGATCAGGGATTGTGAGGCCACAGCAGCAATTTCCTTAGCCGGACCCAAATGGTAGGTTTAAGGGGCCGGGTTCATCCTCTATTGTTTGGTCAAACACATTTCCCATCTATGTTGAAACACAGCTGTCTCTGGGTTCTTTCCAGGCTAGTAATCTGCTGCCCTGAGCAGTGGACTGAGAGCCTGGAGGCTGAGTAGGCAGCCAAATATGACTGGACAGGCTCATGCCCCTGAATTCTAAAGGTGCCCCAGCTACCCCATTGGCAGTGTTTGGATGATAGTGAGGCATGGGATTGAATGGGGAACTCAGGAGAGTGAGACATGAGAGTCCCTTTGCATATGCATTCTTGCTTAGCCAGAATCTGGGCTAGCTGGCTTGCCCTGACCAGCTAGGTTCTCTGCACATAAGTTGCAGGTGAGGCTGGCTACCTTGACACCCATGCTGTGAGACTACTATAGTTGATCTCAGAGCACACACAGATACACACTGACAGACAGAGAGACACACACACACACACACACACACACATTAATGTCAGGTCTGGTAGTACAGCATATGGTGAAGGTGGGGCTGTCTGGGTTCTGTGGCCATGAGAGCTGCTGCATTACAATCTCTACAAGCCAGCTTTGAACCTGTCATCAATGAACACAGTGTAGGAGGTTTTTGAATTCTGGTCTCTTTCCAATTCATGCATTTCTCTTCTCGCCTTCTCTGTCTCTAACTCTCACATGCTCTCATACACTCTGTCTTCACTCATTTATATTTTACTTATATACTTATTTTACTGACAGGCCCAGATATACAAAGAGAGTTACCAGAGCACTGCTGAGCTCTGGTTTGTTGTGTTGGCGATTTCTCCTAGGCTACTGGAGCCTCAGTTTGTAAGTCTTTCTGACACAAGCCATATTATGTCTCCTCATTTCCATGTCAGTATCACTCAGAGTTTATAATAAAGATATACATACCTATATATACATATATATTTATATATATGTCATTTTTAGAATTGTTGACCTATGTATTTGACCTTAATTCAGAATTACACATTTAACAGCCTAGTTTTTCAGAAATAATTGGCCATATAGTTGGAGCAGGATTCAATACAATTATAAATAATAGAAGCTTCCAGTAGCATTTCTAATCGTGTTTTTTTTAACTTTTTTTTAACTATTTATTTTATTTATTTAGTCCCTTTGTTGCCCTTGTTGTTTTATTATTGTTGTAAGTTGTCATTGTTGGATAGGACAGAGAGAAATGGAGAGAGTAGAGGAAGACAGAGAGAAGGAGAGAAAGATAGACACCTGCAGACCTGCTTCACCACCTGTGAAGCGACTCCCCTGCAGGTGGGGAGCCAGGGCTCGAACCAGGATCCTTATGCCGGTCCTTGTGCTTTGCGCCACCTGCGCTTAACCCGCTGTGCTACAGCCCAACTCCCTCTAATCGTGTTTCTATCAGCATCTTTATTGTAATTATCATAGCCCAGAACTTCCCTCCTTTTTCTAGTGTAAGCTACAATACGTATGTGTTTGTTTTCTTTTTCCGGAAATCTTAATTTCCTTGGACCCTGAAGGGTTAGGGAATTTTTGAAGCAGCCCTCTGTTTCTCAGCAGATGGTTTCTATGTTTCTGCTCTAATGAGGTCTTGTGGTTTTTGTTTTCATTTTTTTATTTTTTCAAGTCCTAAATCATCCCCAATTATTTTCATATTTATTTATTTAGTCAGGTATCACATGAGGGTCATTTCTTCTGCTTGATAGATTTTCTCTTATAATTGAAGGGAACTCTTGACGCACAATGCATTTCCTGGGGCAAATACTACACACATATGGTGAAGGCTTGGGTTGTCTGGGGTCTGTGGGCATTAGAGCTGCTGCCTTACAATCTCTACAACCCACGTTTGAAGCTGTCATGAAAGAAGACAGTCTAGGTGGTTTTTGACTTCTGGTCTATTTCCAACTCCTCTATTTCTTTTCTCATCTTCTCTGTCTCTGAATCTCACAGGCTCTCACTCACTCTGTCTGCACTCAGTAATATTTTACTTATATTCTTATTTTATTGACAGGCCCCGATATACAAAGAGAGTTGCCTGAGCACTGCTGAGCTCTGGCTTGTTTTGTTAGTGATTTTATCTAGGCTACTGGAGCCTCAGCTTTGTAAGTCTCTCTGACACAAGCCATATTCTGTCTCCTCATATCCATGGCAGTATCTCTCAGACTTTATAATAAAGATATACATCCATACATATATAAATATACATATATATCTGTCATTTTTAGAATTGTCTACCTATGGTCTTCCTGTGGTTTTTATTATTTTTTTATTTTTTTCAAATCCTCCTAGACCATCACCATATATATGCATATTTATTTATATATTGTTGCTGAGGAGTTATTCTGATGCAGTCTCCGCCCCCAGGTTTTTCTATACCCAGAAAAATCCTAGAGTGCCCCCTTTCAACCAATCCTGGCACTTTCCACTTCTGTAGCAGCTCCCTCGCCCGTGCCATCGGACCAAATCCACACATTCCAGGTAAACTTGGCCCCTTCTAAACAAAACTCTCAGCCATGGCAGCCATATTCCTCTAAAAACTTGGAACAATCAGACAAGCAGTCAGGGAGGATGGAATGCAATCTCCATGGACCAAGTCCGTCTTGAGTAGTTTTTACCAGCATTTAAATACACCACAAGACTGGAAATATCTGGCTCGTGCCGCACTCCCAGACCCACTCTATCTTCAGTGGCAGGCATGCTTCTGGGATGAGTGATCTAGGCAATCGCAGCAAAATAGTAACAAACAGGTAGAATGGAATTCTGATGCTTTGTTTCGAGCAGGAGCTTATGAATCTGGAGCTCAGCAGGCAGAAGCCAGGTTTCCAACCGGTTATTTTGAACAGGTACACATCTGTGCAACACAAGCATGGGAAAGGGTTTCCACACCCGATGTAGATCCGTCAGCTCCCCTTAACTCTTTTCACCAAGGCTCTGATGAATCATCGGCGAGCTTCATCTCAAGGGTGAAGAGAAGCTTAGAGAGAAAGGTTTATAATCCTGACGTCCGCATACTACTGCTGCACTCTATCGTCTGGGAAGGCATGACACCACAGTTCCATCAGGTTTGCCTTAATCTTAAACACCTACACCCAGATAATTGGATTATAGCGATACAGGAACATACATCAGGCAATTATGGGGCACCTGCTATGACGCAGGTCTATGCAGTTGTCCCACGTAAGCAAAACGGGGCCTGCTTTCAGGGCGGTCGCCAAGGACATTGGCTTAACCAATGTCCTGATAAGTTGCAACCACGCCACTAGTCAGGGAAACCATGCCTCCAGCAAGAGCAACCCCGCTTTCAGTCAGGGAGCCAGAGACCACGTACTGTTTGTCCAAAATGTCGTAAGGGGTTTCATTGGAAGAGAGATTGTTGGTCCCAATTTCATAAAGATGGTTGGCCCCTGAATGGTACAAATTCGGGGCCTGAGATTTTGTGGACCACTCCTGTTTTAGAACAAGGACACCCTTATATGACAGTAAAGATTGGCAATATTCTTTTAAAATTTTTGATTGACATGGGGTCAGCAAAGACGAAGCCCATGGAATACTCCTGTCTTTGTGATTAAAAAGCACTCGGAAAAATGGTGCCTACTTCAAGATCTCTGTGCAGTAAATAAAACCATGCAGGTCTGGGGCTCCCCCCAAAGGGGTTTGCCTCTTGCTTCTGCAATTCCCACGGGAATTCCAGTCATAGCTATTTATATACAAGATTTTTTTTCTCTATCCCCTTGCATCCGCGAGATTGTAAATGTTTTGCCTTCTCTGTTCCGTCTATTAATAACACCAGCCCTGCTGATAGATTTGAATGGGTGGTGCTGCCCCGGGGTATGGCCAATAGTCCTACAATTTTTCAGGAGGCTGTTAAATCTGCCCTTGTCCCATATATTCATAAGGACCTTAATATTTTTCATTATACAGATGATATTTTAATATGGGGAAAATCAGATACAGATCTCTATGCCTTATGTGATTTTCTCACTCCTGCATTAAAGAAAAGCAGCCTTAATGTAGCCCCTGAGAAGATACAGCTAATCCCTCCAATATCCTTCCTAGGTTCAGAGATTTCTCTAACGCAAATTCGTCCCTTAAAACCTAATGTTACCTTCCCTTCTAACCTTACTCTTGCTTCTTTACAAAGTTTTCTAGGAAATTTAAATTGGCTTAGGCAGTATCTCTATCTGCCCACAAGCTGCCTCCAACCACTGTTTGACCTGTTGAAAGGGAACAAACAGCCCTCTTCAAAACATAAGCTAACTCCTGAGGCCTCCTTGGCACTGGAAAGGGTTAACCAGGCCCTCCAGGACATGCACCTTGTTCTATTCTCCCCCTCCTCTCCGGTAAACCTTCTAATCTTCAACTCCACCCCCACAATAGTAGGGGCACTGTGGCAAGACCATGGGGTTCTCGAATGGCTTCACACGCCAGTAGGAGGAGCTCCAAGACTCCTCACTGAGATAGACGCATTAGCATTCATGGTTCACCAAGGGAGAAATAGGTCTGTGCAGGTCTTAAGGAAAGAACCGGATTTAATCATTCTGCCCTTTTCTCTCACAGATAAAGAGTGGCTTATACGCCATCATTCCCGCTTTGCCATAAGCTTCGTGGGGTTTCCAGGACAAATAGATAACCATTTTCCTTCTAATAAATTGATAGCTTCTTTACCTCTTCTGCCTCTACTAGCACCTAAACTTTTCTCTCAGGATTCCATTCCCGTTACTCCTACAATCTTTACTGATGGCGGAAAAAGGGGAGCTGCTGCCCTTATATATTACCCAGACAAACAATCTCCTAAGCCTCTCTTTACTGAGCTTCCTGATAATTCTCCTCAGTACAAAGAACTTTATGCTGTTTTTCTTGCACTAAAAGCTGTACCAGAATCCTTCAACCTTTTTTCTGACAGTGTGTATACTGTTAACTTACTTCCATGGCTTGCTCGTTCTTATGTGAAAATTGATGACAACCCACTTTCCCCTCTCTTGATTCAAATCGCCTCTGTACTCTGTTCTCGAACCCAACCACCGTATATTCAACACCTTCGTTCCCTCTTCCTGGTTCCCTGTCTGAAGGGAATGCGGCAGTTGACCGCCTTGCCTTCATGGGAACTTTCCCAGTCTCTGTCTCTGATCCTGCTAATTTTCATTCTCTAATCCATGTTAATCTTCAAGGCCTTCGAGCTCGATTCCCTGATGTTCCTGTACCACAGTTAAAACATATCCTCACTACATGCTCTTCTTGTGCAAGTCTCATAAAGACACCTGCTATCCAGACCCTTTGGGTTAACCCCCGAGGTTTAAAAGCTAATGCTATTTGGCAAATTGATGTCACCCACATACCAAACTTTGGCAAACAAAAATATGTGTTTGTCTCAATTGATACCTTTTCTAAATTTATGTGGGCTACAGCTCAGACAGGAGAAAGTGCTAAAAAGCTTGTAAGCCATATGCTCTCTTGTTTTGCCTTTATGGGGGTCCCATTATTTTTGAAAACAGACAATGCACCTATGTTTACAAGCAAACAATTTAAAGATTTTTGTTCCCTCTGGAATATCACTCATACCACGGGCATTCCCTACAATCCACAGGGACAAGGCATTGTCAAGAGGGCCCATCAAACTCTGAAGGCTCAACTAAAGAAAGATAAAGGATGAACATATCCCCCCAATATCCAGCTAGCAAAAGCCTTAACTACGTTAAATCTCTTTAATATTTACAATAACTCGGCCTTACCCCCTATTATTCTTCACTGGCAAACACCATCTACCCTCCCATCTATTAAGGTCAAATGGAGAGACCCACTCGATAAAATTTGGAAAGGGCCTGACCCTTCATTGACCATCGGAAGGGGTTTTGCATGCATTTTTCCTCAAAATTTCTCTAAACCTATCTGGGTTCCTGCCCGCCATGTCCGACAATACCCGCAGGATGGCGCTGTTATTCCTGAAGAACAAGAAATACTACAAGAGGACCAGATGCAGGATAAATCCCAGGACCCGTAATACGACATGGCAGAACCTACAAAATCTGGCTCACAGAGACCTCTCTCCTACCCTTTCCCTGTATGTCTTATGTTATTACTGGCCAGTTGTTTTTGTGAGTGAGTGTGTTGAATGACAAAAAAAAAACCACTTTTTTTTGCATGACCCATCTGCTTGGAGTACTCTAAAAGGTAATTGGCTTTATATAAAAATGCTGGACGCAGCCAAAGTTTCTGGAGACGTCCAGAAACATTCCAAAATTTTTTTTTCTTTCTCCCTTTTTGAATTTTATGTATAGTTTTGGTATATATGTAAGTGTTTAGTCTTAAACTGTGTGACTAATGACAGATTTAAATTTGTTTTTATATAATGTGTTTTTATAACAAAAGTTTTTTTTTTCCTCCAGTTTGTTATAACTAAATGTTTATGGGTATGTCTCAAGTTTGGTAACACTAAATTCACGGACAAAAGTGTAACCCTACAGCTACACTTTTACCAGACAAGGTAAAAATTAATTTGTTAAGTAACTTACTATTTAGGTAAAAGTCTAAATGTTCAATGTGACTATTCATTCCCAAAACTAAACTATATAAATTTTATATACAGGACACCTTTGAAGGGCCCCCAAAGGTGCCCTGCAAACTATCATTTGGATATTAATCCACAACAGATCTGGCATCAATCTGGCACTGTAAACGTTAAAATCATTGTCATGAATATGCGTTAACTCTCTAAGCAATTTGAGTCTGTTTAAAATACATATTTTAGCTAAAATTGGTCTCAAGATCCTGCGGTAGAGGCTGCTACAGGAGGTCACATTAGATGACCTTTAAATAAAATCATAAAGAGATTCTAAACCAATTATAATCATCGAGGTATCAACTATAACAAACCTATAACTTGTTACAAGTTCAAATTAGCCATGAGAAGCAGATTGTTTGTGTTTCTTTCACAGGAATCCCGAAAAAACCATCTGAACCCCTGCACACCCTGACGTCACCCACTAGATGGCACGACTACTGTGGCACACCCCCGAAACCCTAGATGTCACGCAACACGATCTGAAGAACCTGATACACAGACTCCAAGGACAGAACTTTCTTCATGCCTGGTTACCGTACCTGCTTCTGACCTGCTTGTCACGTGTTGGCAGTTCCAGCTGGCTATCTACAGAAAAGCAACATTCCAGCGGCTGACCTCCCTCATGCAGTGTTGCATCCCCTGCCAATTCTTCCCCTAGCCATCTACTTCGGACTGAGACTTGTATCGGACATTCTGACATACCCTATATATGTTTTACACAATTTTGAAGCAGCTTATTTCCCTTCACGCTGCTGGTTTTTCATAGACTGATCCTGAATAATTCATAGACTTTACTGACTATTGCCTTGAGGACTATACAATGCCAAATAGCCCCTCTGTTTGGTGGGTCATGCCTCCCGCCTCCCCCTCATTATGTACCCTTGCCCCTTTCCCCACCCAAGCAGGGAATGTTCCTTTACACACCAATACTCCCCTTCACACCACACTGGCTTTTACAAGACCCCTACTTGTCCCTTCCTATTTTGTTATATTAGGCTTATGCCCAAAAGGTTTCTGCCCCATGCTAGTCTTTTACAGACTTTGTACATCTTATGCAATTACTAGATAGAAAGATAGAAAAGATGTAGAGATATTGTGAAGAGTTGGTTGAGCAGGCTGCGCTTAAACCTATGAGATGAGTCTCCCCAGGTAAGTCTCTCTCTCTAAAGAGGGGTTGAACACAGGAGGACGCATAAATCTCACAAGGTTCGCAGCCATTTAAGCCTTCCCTCCTCCACAGGAAGTCCTACATCTTCCCACCTAAGCATGGCATTCCTCTAAAACATTTAAGCCTGCTCCATTCCATTTTTCTTTACTGTGTCCATTTAGATATAAAGGGATAGGAGGAGATGTTGCTGAGGAGATATTCTGATGCAGTCTCGTCCCCCAGGTTTTTCTACGCCCCGCAAACTCATAGAGTGCCCCCTTTCAACCAATCCTGGCCCTACACATCACCCCTGGTTGTCGCCCAATAAAAAGCCCCCTCACCCCCCCTCTCTCTGAGCTCTCAGCTCTCCCTCTCTGAGGTCTCCCCCCGTGGTCAGATAGTGGGGACGGCCATTGTTGGCTGGCTACACGTGGTCTGAACCAAACCCCCCCATCCTATAATAAAGATTTGTGTACCCATTTGCTCTGGACGTCCGCTCTCTTCTCTGTGGTGCAGCAGGAAAACAGACCACCACAAATATAATTTATTTAGTCCGATATCACATATATATTTAGTCCGATATCACATAAGGGGTCATTTCTTCTGCCTGATAGATTTTCTTTTATAATTGAAGGGAACTTTGGACACACAATACATTTCCTTTTGCAAATACTACACACTACTACAACTACTACTGCATTCTTTTTGACAGTGACATCCAATGCACAATGGATTAGTATTGCATGGCTCAAATAATGTTCCCTATTTAACCTACAATGTTTTTAACGTCACAAATAATTATTCTGTTCTTTCTTGGGGGATTAATGGTTTACAGTCAACAGTTACATGTATTAGTGGTGATGGGGGTAATTTTTCACACTTTCCCTGTATTTCTGTACGTCATTTGTAACTTTCCTATTGAGCAGGAGGAAACAGTCATAAATTTAGAGAGCAGGGCCCAAGCCGGAAAAGAGATAGAGAGACAGCTGCAGCTCTGATTTGCCACTAGCCCAGCTTTTCCCTAATTGGGTAAGTGGTGACCAGGGGCTCAAAATGGGTTCTTGGGCTTCCACATAGTTCTCTGGCATTCTTGCTTAGCCATAAAATGGGCTAGGTGGCTTGCCCTGACCAGCGAGGTTTTCTGTACATAAGTTGCAGGTGAGGCTGGCTACCTTGACACCCATGCTCTGAGACTACTACAGGTGAGCTCTGAGCACACACAGACACACACAGACAGACACAAACACACACACACATTACTGTCAGGTCTGGTAGTACAGTATATGGTGAAGACTGGAGCTGTCTGGTATCTGTAGGCATGACAGATGCTGCCTTACAATCTCTACAAGCCAGGTTGGAACCTGTCATCAATGAACACAGTGTAGGAGGTTTTAGAATTCTGGTCTCTTTCCTATTCATCTACTTCTCTTCTCACCTTCTATAACTCTCACATTCTCTGGCTGTCTGGGGGCGTGTCTCCTGGACAACAGGCCAATCAGAGTCGAGCTGATGTGGCTGGTGGGCGGACCTTCTAGAGGCTGCCCAATGAGCATACCCCAAGGCAGTGGTGGTGGTGCTCAAGGCCGCTGGCCAATCAAACACTAGGAGAGCAGACCCTCCTGGGCATGTCCAAGCACACTGGCCAATGAGATTGCTGGCAGGGGTTCTGGGTGTGTCCTAGGCCTCTGGCCTATCAGAGCATGGCTGGCGCCCTGTGGGCGGGCCTTTTGAAGGAAGCCCGACTATGGGAGCTTTCGGGGTGTCTCTCTCCTTCTCCGTCAGGGTGTCCTCCAGGTGAAAGGTAATGAGCTGGTTCTTTCTCGCTCACGACAGGGGTGACACGAAGTAAAAGACACCAGGGGACTCTTAGTGTGAATCTAGAATCTGAGTCCTTAGAGTCCCAGAATCCTAGAGTCCGTTTATTGGCAAAGTGGACATGAGTTAAATAGAAAAGCAATGGAGGTAATTATTGTTGCAATATGACAGAAATTACAGGTTTCTTAACAGTCAGCATGCCCCTAAGGTAGGGGGTTGGTATGACAGGAATTGATGAGATACAAGACAGTTATTTTCCATAACACAAGCAACTTAATTATCCAAAGGTATTTGAGAGAAGCATAGGGGTTAAACCCATAGGGTGAGACAGAGAGAAGATGGATATCAAAAGGCCATATAGTTTGGCATTTCTCTTGTCTGGGGTCTGAAGTGTGTGATAAGGTGTGTTCTTCTGTGATCAGAAGGTGACTTTGAATGAGTGAATCTGTGGCTATGTGGCCTGCAGTTAATGGAGGGAGTACTGGGGTATCTGTGGGCCTGAGAGTCAAGAAGGAAAGAACCAAGTCTGAGTTTCCCCCCTTATGCTCACCTCGGTTGAGAGAGACTTACCAAGAGGTTATCTTCTCAGACCTCCATCCAAAGATGGGGGTGGTTCTCCCTAAGCTCAATCAGGCTCACACATGTTCCCAACAGGGAGCTCAGAGCTGGCCTTAAAAGGCTGGGCATGTTTCCAGGAAGTGCGAAGCAGGATTCAGCCCAGGGCCCTGCCTTGCAGAAGCTGTCCAGTGTGCATGTGTATAACTCCGTTTGTGCCTGTGCATCTGTGGATGTATGCGTGTGTGTGACTGTGAGAATGTGTGTTTGTGTGTGTGTGTGTGTGAGGGAGGGAGAGACAGAGAACAACAGAATCACTGTGGCACAGGTGATTTTATGCAAAACACTTGGCACATTCTGATTTACAGCTCAATATTGACACCATTGTAGCTCTCCTTGGACCTTGGTCACTTTTCTTCTTTTCAGATGTAAAGACACTGAAGAGGGAGAAATTTTGCCCTGAGGCTTGCACTGGGAACTATCAGCTGCCCTATGTGTGTGCCAGACTAGGAAACTTGTGGTGCCTGTCCTTGTGGAGAGTCTCCTGGATGAGTACTTTCTCGAGCCTATTTCACTCGGTACACTTGGAACTGCATATAGCTAATGATTTGGAGATTTTACTCCTTTGGACAATTCTTTTCCTGATGCACAGTTTCTCTCCATGTTTTAGCAATCAATTGTTTGAATGTCATATCGAATCCATTATAGAAAATGAATACATCAGTCTCGCTCTCTCTCTCTCTCTCCATATATATATATATATATATATATATATATATATATATATGTATATGTGTGTGTGTGTGTATATATATATATATATATATATATGTAGAGGTATGAAAATATTTTTAGCTAGAGACCTGAAAAGCTCTGGATTATTGTAAGTATTAGGATACACCTGTCCCTTCTGAGCCACAGTCATGAGAGACATCTCACAGAGCCATTCCTATACGTCTTATCAGTCTACAAATCTCTCTCAGCACAAACTACCGCTGCCAAATGATCTACTTCCCTCTTGCTCTTTTTGTCCACCAAGTCCTATCCCAAAACTGTAAATCAAATAAGAAATAGACATAGTGCATTTCCCTGCACACAGGACAGGCTGAGGCTGGACCAGGGAGATGCAATATGCCAGCCTGCTTCTTGGATGGAGCCTCACTAAGACTATTTCCAATTTGGAGAGGTGAGGGCAGTTTTGGAGAGTTGCCTGCAGACCAAATGTTGCTTCTCAGAGTGGGGTAAGACCTAGATGTTCTAAGTGTAACCTTTCCACACAAACATAAAATAACAATGCCACTTGTAAGAAGTAAGCATGGGCATGGAGGATTTGTCTTCAGTGCTCTGGCACTGATCAACACAGGTCCAGAATTCCTGTACTTTTATGTTACTGTCATTCTGTCTCTCTGACTGTCTCTACATGCGTTCTTCACTGGGCCCTTACTGGAAGTCAGTGCATGCATCTTTAACTCGGTCTTCCTGGTGTTGAAATTTTCCTTTCTTTGCCCTTTGGATTATTTAATCTCGTGCATATGGCTTAGTACAGTGGGGAACTGTGGAGGCAGCGATCCTACTGCAGGTAACAGGCATGTGTCCATCACCAGCTGCAGCTATCCAGGCCCTCTGTGCTTGAATCCCATTCTCCAGGGCCCTGAGGCTGACACTCAGCCTAAATGCAGCCCTCCTCACCTTCCGGCACAGCATCCTAGTCCTTATTCTGTGAAAGCCCAAGTCAAGAGAAGTGAAACTCTATCCCCCTGGCACACACATTGTGCTTTCCCTCTATTGGGCCGAATGTAAAGGATCTGTGGTACTGATGGCCACACCAGTGTCCAGATTTTCCATGCAAAACGGAAGCTTCCAGGGTTCAGAAAGAGGGTTTTTTGATGTCTGTGAAATGTCTTTTCCAAGTGCCTCATGGGGTTTCAAATCCTTTTGAAACCTGAAGTTCTGTCTTTTATCTAGGGAATATTCTCACCTCTGGCCAGAAGGCCTTCCCAACTAAGAGCACACCTATCCCGGGGTCAGGAGGTCTGCCAGCCTGCTAGCTCCTGGAGGGATTCCTGAGTATGTACTCAGGTCCCAAGTGGTAACAGCTGTTTCCAATTGCCTTTATTAGCATCACCCAGGCCCTCATATGAGGGGCGGGACTGTGATCTCCACTGGAAGCTCCTAATTCAGCCAATGGAGGCATCCATCTTCCTTTTGTCTCTCCATAGCAAGGGCCCAGGGAGTTTGTGCTTCCTGTAAGCAGAGCGATTTTGTATGGGACACTCATGCATGCCTACTTCTGGGAATCTCTCTGAGTGTCATGAGTAGTCACCAGTACACTATGATCAAAGCTTGTGAGGCCACAGGAGCAATTGCCTTAGCCGGACCCAAAGGGTAGGTGTAAGGGGCCGGGTTCATCCATTATTGTTTGGTCAAAAACAGTTCCCATCTATATTGAAACACAGCTCTCTCTGGGTTCTTTCTGGGCTTGTAATCTGCTGCCCTGAGCAGTGGACTGAGAGCCTGGAGGCTGAGTAGGCAGCCAAACATGACTGGCCAGGCTCATGCCCCTGAATTCTAAGGGATGTGCCAGCTTCCCTCATTGGCATTGTTTGGATGATAGTGAGGCATGGGATTGAATGGGAAACTCAGGAGCGCTAGACATGAGAGTCCCTTTGCATATGCATTCTAGCTTAGCCAGAATCTGGGCTAGCTGGCTGGCCCTGACCAGCTAGGTTCTCTGTACATAAGTTGCACGTGAGGCTGGCTACCTTGACACCCACACTCTGAGACTACTTTAGGTGAGCTCAGAGCACACACAGACACAGCCAGACAGACAGACAGACAGACACACACACTTTACTGTCAGGTCTGGTAGTACAGCTTATTGTGAAGGCTGGGGCTGTCTGGGGTCTGTGGGCATGAGAGCTGCTGCCTTACAATCTGTAAAAGCCAGCTTTGAACCTGTCATCAATGAACACAGTGTAGGAGGTTTTTGAATTCTGGTCTCTTTCCAACTCATGTATTTCTCTTCTTGCCTTCTCTGTCTCTAACTCTCACATGCTCTCATACACTCTGTCTTCACTCATTTATATTTTACTTATATACTTATTTTGCCGACAGGCCCAGATATACAAAGAGTTACCAGAGCACTGCTGAGCTCTGGCTTGTTGTGTTGGCAATTTCACCTAGGCTACTGTAGCATCAGTTTGTAAGTCTTTCTGACACAAGACATATTCTCTCAGCTCATTTCCATACCAGTATCACTCAGAGTTTATAATAAAGAGATACATACATATATATATACATATATTTATATATATGTCATTTTTTGAATTTTCTAACTATGTATTTGACCTTAAATCAGAATTACCACATTTATAACAGCCTAGTTTTTCAGAAATAATTGGCCATGTAGCTGGAGCATTATTCAATACAATTATAAATAATAGAACCTTCCAGTAGCATTTCTAATCGTGTTTCTATCAGCATCCTTATTGTAATTATCATAGCCCAGAACTTCCCTACTTTTTCTAGTGTAAGCTTCAGTACGTATGTGTTTGTTTTCTTTTTCCGGAAATATTAATTTCTTGGACCCTGAAGATTTAGGGAATTTTTGATGCAGCCCTCTGTTTCTCAGCATATGGTTTCTATGTTTCTGCTGTAATCAGGTCTTCTTGTGGTTTTTATTTTCATTATTTTTATTTTTTCAAGTCCTCCTAAATCATCACCATTTATTTGCATATTTATTTATTCAGTCAGGTATCACATGAGTGTCCTTTCTTCTGTTTGATATATTTTCTCTTATAATTGAAGGGAACTCTTGACGCCCAATGCATTTCCTGGGGCAAATACTACACACATATAGTGAAGGCTTGGGATGTCTGGGGTCTGTGGGCATTAGAGCTGCTGCCTTACAATCTCTACAGCACAGGTTTGAAGCTGTCATGAATGAACACAGTCTAGAGGGGTTTTGACTTCTGGTCTATTTCCAACTCCTCTATTTCTTTTCTCTCCTCTGTCGCTGACTCTCACAGGCTCTCACTCACTCTGTCTGCACTCAGTAATATTTTACTTATATCCATATTTTACTGACAGGCCCAGATATACAAAGAGAGTTGCCAGAGTACTGTTGAGCTCTGGATTGTTTTGTTGGTGATTTCACCTCGGCTACTGGAGCCTCAGCTTCGTAAGTCTCTCTGACACTAGCCATATTCTGTCTCCTCATATCCATGGCAGTATCTCTCAGACTTTATAATAAAGATATACATCCATATACATGTATAAATACACATATATATCTGTCATTTTTAGAATTGTCGACCTATGGTCTACCTGTGGTTTTTATTATTTTTAATTTTTTTCTAATCCTCCTAGATCATCCCCATATATTTGCATATTTATTTATATATTTAGTCCGATATCACATGAGGGGTCATTTCTTCTGCCTGATAGATTTTCTCTTATAATTGAAGGGAACTTTGGACACACGATACATTTCCTTTTACAGATACTGCACACTACTACAACTACTACTGCACTGTTTTTGAAAGTGACATCCAATGCACAATGGATTAGAATTGCAAGACTCTAAAGAATGTTCCCTATTCAACCTACAATGTTTTTAACCTCAAAAATATTTATTCTGCTCTTTCTTGGGGGATGAATGGTTTACAGTCAACAGTTACATTTAATAGTGGCTAAGGGGGTAATTTTTCCCACTTTCCCTGTATTTCTTTTTTTTTAATTTTTTATTTAAGAAAGGATTAGTGAACAAAAGCATAAGGTAGGAGGGGTACAACTCCACACAATTCCCAACACCCAATCCCCATAACCCACCCCCTCCCATGGTAGCTTTCCCATTCTCTATCCCTCTGGGAGCATGGATCCAGGGTCGTTGAGGGTTGCAGAAGGTAGAAGGTCTGGCTTCTGTAATTGCTTCCCCGCTGAACATGGGCGTTGACTGGTCGGTCCATACCCCCAGTCTGCCTCTCTCTTTCCCTAGTAGGGTGTGACTCTGGGGAAGCTGAGCTCCAGGACACATTGGTGGGGTATTCAATCCAGGGAAGCCTAGCCAGCATCCTGGTGGCATCTGGAACCTGGTGATTGAAAAGAGAGTCAACATATGAAGCCAAACAATTTGTTGAGCAATCATGGATCCCAAGCTTGGAATAGTGGAGAGGAAGTGTTAGGGAGGTACTCACTGCAAACTCTAGTGTAGTCCTGCTTTCAGGTATATATTTTGCAGTAGTTTATGGATACGTGTTCACATAAGCTCTCTCTCACAGAAAATGGTGTATATCTAGGTTATGGGACTTTGTTGGAAAGTGAGCCACCTGAGATGAAATTAGAGTGTACTATTAAAGGAAAGGTCTCACCCGATTAATGAAGCTGAAGGGTTGTCATTCCACACGTTAAGTCTCTGGATACATTCTGAGGTGAAGCATGTTGAGGTAGCAATCGTTGCTCTGGTTAGGTTGTGATCGGCAGATGCAATGTTATTTGGTTTGGATTGGGAGATGCATACGGGAAAGTGGGCCCTATCCAAGGCTTCTAGGACTGGGGGCAGTAGGGGCTCTATAGTGAAGATGTGAGGTTCCTGCTGTCTTAGGGTTCAAAAAGACAATCAATACTTAATATTATCATCACATTATTTGTTAATTGGGTTAACTTTGAAAAGTCCCTTTGTTATGGTTTGCTGTACAGTATCCAGTATCTTGTATATAGCTGTGCTATTGGAAGCTTCTAATCTACTTGGTCTAGGCTTTTGAGAGAGTCCGCATATCAAATACATAGCCTATATATTAAAAAGATTCAGTTTGTCTTTTGAGAAACTTTGAGACATACAATTGATTTCCCCCTCTCATATTAATTAGCTACTGATTTATATGTCTACATTTTGCTAGGAGTGTACATAAACACCATTCCCATCACCAAAGGACTGTGACCCATCCCTCCCGCCCTCTCCCACCCCCCACTGGCCCAGGAAGCTACATTCCTACCCCTCACCACTGGGTTTATACTTTGGTGCCCTACTTACAATTTGATCAGGTCCTGCTTTTAGTTTCCCTTTCAGATCTTCTTAGTCAGCTTCTGTTGATGAATGGGATCATCCCATACTCATCTTTATCTTTCTGACTTAGTTCACTTAACATAATTCCTTCTAGCTCTGTCCAAGATGGGTCAGAGAAGGTGGGTTCATTGTTCTTGATAGCTGCATAGTATTCCATTGTGTATATATACCACAGCTTTCTCAGCCACTCATCTGGTGTTGGACACCTGGGTTGCTTCCAGGTTTTAGCTATTATGAATTGTGCTGCTATGAACATAGGAATACACACCTCTTTTTGGTTGGGTGTTATGGAGTCCTTGGGGTATAACCCCAGGAGAGGAATTATTGGGTCATATGGAAGGTCCATGTCTAGCCTTCTGAGAGTTTTCCAGACTGCTCTCCACAGAGGCTGTACCAATTTACATTCCCACCAGCAATGTAAAAGGGTTCCTCTGTCCCCACATCCTCTCCAGCATTTGTTGCTGCTGTCCTTTTTGATGTATGCCATTCTTACAGGAGTGAGGTGGTATCTTAGTGTTGTCTTGATTTGCATTTCTCTGATAATCAGTGACCTAGAGCAGTTTTTCATATGTTTGTTAGCCTTTTGGATCTCCTCTGAGGTGAATGTTTTGTTCATTTCCTCTGCCCATTTTTGGATGGGGTCATTTGCTTTTTTGCGGCTAAGTTTGCTGAGCTCTTTATATATTTTGGTGATTAGTTTCTTGTCTGATGTCTGGCATGTGAAGATCTTTTCACATTCTGTGAGGAGTCTCTCTGTTTGTTTAATAGTTTCTTTGGATGTGCAGAAGCTTTTCAGTTTGATGTAGTCCCATTGGTTTGTTTCTGCTTTGTTCTTCATTGCAATTGGGTTTGATTCATCAAAGATGTCCTTGAGGTGTATGTGGGAAAGTGTTTTACCAATGTTTTCCTCTAAGTATTTGATTGTTTCTGGTCTGAAATCTAGGTCTTTGATCCATTTGGAGTTGATTTTTGTTTCTGGTGAGATAAAGTGGTTCAATTTCATTCTTCTGCATGTTTCAACCCAGTTTTCCCAGCACCATTTATTAAAGAGAGCCTCCTGTTTCCATTTAATCCTTTGGGCCCCCTTATCAAAGATAAGATGCCCATAGGTGTTGGGATTTACTTCTGGGCTTTCAATTCTGTTCCACTGGTCTGTATGCCTATTTTTGTTCCAGTACCATGCTGTTTTGATGATGATGGCTTTATAATATAGTTTAAGGTCTGGGAGTGTGATGCCTCCATTTCTGTTTCTTTTCCTTAAGATGGTTTTGGCAATTCTAGGTGTTTTCAGGTTCCAGATAAATGATTGTAGTGTTTGTTCTATTCTCTTAAAGAAGACTGGTGGAACTTTGATGGGTATTGCATTAAATTTGTATATGGCTCTGGGGAGAATATTCATTTTGATGATATTTATTCTTCCAATCCATGAGCATGGGATATCTTTCCATTTCTTGGTATCAGTTTCTATCTCCTTGAGTAGCGACTCATAGTTTTCAGTATACAAGTCTTTGATTCTTTGGTAAACTTTATTCCTAGGTATTTGATTGATTTTGCTGAAACAGTAAATGGGAGTGATTTCTGGATGTCTTCTTCTTCAGATTTAGTGTTTGCATAAAGAAATGCCACTGATTTTTGTACATTGATTTTGTAGCCTGATACCTTGCTATATTGCCTAACAACTTCCAGTAATTTTCTACTGGATCCTTTAGGTCTTTCTATGTATACTATCATATCATCTGCAAATAGTGAGAGCTTTGTATGGGAGTTTTTGCCAGTCAAAGGTCTGCACAGCGCACTATGGATTGGGTGGCCTGAGACCCAAATGTTACATTGTAGATGGACTGTTTGCATTTCTTCCTCCAAAGGACATTGGACTGTCTCAACTCCCTCCCCTACAGCATGAAAAATAGACTCTTGACAACCTTGGAGCAAATGGAGTAGCGGTGAGGGGAGCTGTTTGCATGTCTGCGCTGCTCATGCCCAGGAGTCTGTGGGGGGCCGTGGCAGAGGATGTAAGGGGGCTAGGGGGCAGAAGGAGACTGTTTGAGAGGCAGGCTGCAGGCAGGGGAGCCCAGGAGTGTGTGCAGGGCAGTGTGTGTGGGGGTGGTGGCAGGGGGTTAGGGCAGGTCCCCCTGCTGGATGGTGACATGGCAGCTGGGCTGGCCCTGGGCCCTCAGGGCTGAAGTGCAGAAGCAGGGTGGCAGTAAAGTAGCGCAGGGAGGCACACAGATGTTAGTTGGGGAGCTGGGGGACAGAGGGC
>NW_026647784.1:0-29121 GCF_950295315.1 Erinaceus europaeus
ACAAAAACATGTTAGGAAAGAGAGGGAGAAAGAGGGAGAGAGAGAGAGGGAGAGAGAGAGAGAGAGGGAGGGAGAGAGAGAGAGAGAGGGAGAGAGAGAGGGAGAGAAAGAGAGAGGGAGAGAGAGAGGGAGAGAGAGAGGGAGAGAGAGAGGGAGAGAGGGAGAGAGGGAGATAAAAGGAGAAAAGCAAGGGGACTGAAAAGTGACTTACAGGGACTTGGTGACTCACATGGTGGTCCCAGAGAGAGAGCCCCCAAAGGTCAAGTCTTTTGAAAGCCAAAAGCCCCACCTACACCTGCAACCACTCCCATTTCTGGTGGTCCTGCTCTCCCCAACAGGATAGTTAGCTCTCCAAAAGGCTCTCAGCCCCACCGCGGGCCAGAGCTGAGCACTGCTCTCCCTCTCCCTCTCCCCTCCCCCTCCCCTCCCCTCCCCCTCCCCCTCTCCCTCACCTCTCCCTCCCCCTCCCCCTCCCCCTCTCCTCTCCCTCACCCTCTCCTCTCACTCTCCCTCTCCCTCTCCCTCTCCCTCTCCCTCCTCTGCCTCTCCCTCTCCCTCTCCTCTCCCTCTCCCTCTCCCTCTCCCTCTCCCTCTCCCTCTCCCTCTCCCCCTCCCTCTCCCCCTCTCCCTCTCCCTCTCCCTCTCCCTCTCCCTCTCCCTCTCCCTCCTCCTCTCCCTCTCCCTCTCCTCTCCTCTCCCTCTCCCCCTCTCCCTCACCCTCTCCCTCTCCCTCTCCCTCTCCCTCTCCCTCTCCCTCTCCCCCTCTCCCTCACCCTCTCCCTCTCCCTCTCCCTCTCCCTCTCCCTCTTCCTCTCCTCTCCCTCTCCCTCTCCCTCTCCCCCTCCCTCTCCCCTCTCCCTCACCCTCTCCCTCTCCCTCTCCCTCTCCCTCTCCCTCTCCCTCTCCTCTCCCTCTCCCTCTCCCTCTCCTCTCCCCCTCCCTCTCCCCCTCTCCCTCTCCCTCTCCCTCTCCCTCTCCCTCTCCTCTCCTCTCCCTCTCCTCTCCCTCTCCCTCTCCCTCTCCCCTCTCCCTCACCCTCTCCTCTCCCTCTCCCTCTCCCTCTCCCTCTCCCTCTCCCTCTCCCTCTCCTCTCCCTCTCCCCCTCCCTCTCCCCCTCTCCCTCTCCCTCTCCCCCTCCCTCTCACCCTCTCCCTCTCCCTCTCCCTCTCCCTCTCCTCTCCCTCTCCCTCTCCTCTCCCTCTCCCTCTCCCTCTCCCTCTCTCCCTCCCTCTCCCTCACCCTCTCCCTCTCCCTCTCCCTCTCCCTCTCCCTCTCCCTCTCTCCCTCCCTCTCCCTCACCCTCTCCCTCTCCCTCTCCCTCTCCCTCCCTCTCCCTCTCCCTCCCTCTCCCTCTCCCTCTCCCTCTCCCTCTCCCTCCCTCTCCCTCCCTCTCCCTCTCCCTCTCTCTCCCTCTCCCTCCCTCTCCCTCTCCCTTTCCCCTCTCCCTCTCTCTCCCTGTTTTTTCCCTCTCCTCTCCCTCTCTTTTTCCCTCTCCCTCTCCTCTCCCTCTCCCTCTCCCTCTCCTCTCCCTCTCTTTTTCCCCCTCCATGCCCCCTCTGTGCTTTACAGGTGGTGAAACAGTGCTGCAGGTCTCTCTTTCCCTTTCTCTCTCTCTTCCTTTCCTCTCACTTTCTGTCTCTCTACAAAATAAATAAATAAATAAGAAAAATACCGATTTTCCTGATGGTGTTTGCTGCGTGCTATGGCATGTTTCATTTCTCTTTTTTCCTGCTCCTGGGAAGCAGATGAGGAGAGTCGTTTAGAAGGTAACCCTCCCTCTCAGTGCGTGGGAGGGGGGTGGTGAGGGCTGGAACCACGATGCCTTATCTCCATGACTGTCTGCTTGCTTGCTATCTCTCCGTTTTTTGTTTTTGTTTTTTTTTTTAGAGACCCACGATGACAAAACACCATTTCGACCGTCTCCCCACAACCCCAGCTCACCCAGATGGTCGGAAGCTAGCAGACCTCTCTCAATGCAAGGGGGGCCGTCTCCGAGGGGAGCTTGATTCTGAAAACACCCTGTGTCAGACTCACCTTCTTCACCCTCAAAACATGGACTCCCTGAGACCTTCCCTGTGCCTGATGATCACTTTCCTTCTCTCTCTCTTTCTTTCTTTCTTTCTTTCTTTCTTTCTTTCTTTCTTTCTTTCTCTCTTTCCTTCTCTGCATAGAACACTTCTCCTGGTGGTAGAACAAAAGTGTCTTGTCTGTGGGTGTCTTCTTCTTATCTCAGACTTGGCTTTGCAAAGGAAGAGATGAGAGAGCCTGACTGGGAATCCTGCCAATAAAAGCGAGTAGTGGATCTCTCGTCTCTGGAAATGCTCATTTCCCCATGTTCCATCTGTCTGTCCAGTCCCACCCCTCCCTGGGTCCAGACTTCCAGTGGGATAAAGAACAGGGAAGCTTCCAATGGAGGGGATGGGGCAGGGAGCTCTGGTGGTGGGAATTGTGTGGCATTGCACCCCTGTTACCCTATGATCTTGTCGATAATTATTAAATCAGTAAAAACACAAACAACAAAAAAACCCAGATCAGAGAAAATTATATGACGCTTTTGCTTTTAATCCGACACAATTTATAAAGCATTCCAGTTGCTGACCTGAGCCGTTGGCGGGCTGTAATACCAAGAGGGAGCAGTAGGTGGTGCTCAAGGCCAGGCTTCCAGGGAGACTGAGGTCTCGCCCCAGGCCTCTGCTTTCTGTTGCTGTTGAGATCATAAGGTGGGAACCACGGAGCCAGAGGACAGACAGAGGACAGAGTCTCCACACCGACAGGGGGATGATTTCTCTAGGCCAAAACACTGTACACTTTATCTCTTAAGAAAAGCAGATTTCTTTCTTTATTATTATTATTATTAAATCCCCTTTTGTTGTCCTTGTTGTTTTTATTATTGATGTTGTTGTTGTTGGATAGGACAGAGAGAAATGGAGAGAGGAAGGGGAAGACAGAGAGGGGGAGAGAAAGACAGACACCTGCACACCTGTGAAGCGACTCCCCTGCAGGTGGGGAGCCTGGGGCTGGAACCCGGATCCTTACGACGGTCCTTGTGTTTTGTGCCACGTGCGCTCAACCCGCTGCGCTACCGCCGGACTCCCATTCTTTCTTTATTTTTATGAGCACGACTACGACTGGGGTGGTGCTGGGTCTTGAACTTGTGGCCCTTGGCGTATGCTGAAGGTTGACTTGCAGCCTGCCGGGTGCCAAGCTGAGGAGTGGTCTGGTTTCCTTCTCTCAGGATAGTGGATAAGTGAATCTTTTATTTTATTTTATTAGTGTTTTAATACTGATTGACAAAATCATGGAATCACACAGGTACAGTCCCACACTGCTCCCACCCCCAGAGCTCCGTGTCCCCATTCCCTCCACTGGAAACTGCGGTGGTTCTCCCAAGGGCACAGATGTGGGTCGACTAGTATTTCAATATCTGTCTATGTTTATATATATGTATTCGCCCATTTTCCCCCATGGTCCTGCCTTCACTGCTAAAGTGTCTCCCAGCCCTCACTCTGAAAGCCTTTAGAAGGAGTCATTAGGTGTTTGAATATCACTCCTTTAAGATTTGCAGACCAGGACAGTGCCCTTTTTTTAAAATTTATTTTATTTTTATTTTTTTTATTTAAGGAAGGATTAATTAACAAAACCATAGGGTAGGAGGGGTACAACTCCACACAATTCCCACCACCCAATCTCCATATATCCCACCCCCTCCCCTGATAGCTTTCCCATTCTCTAGCCCTCTGGGAGCATGGACCCAGGGTCATTGTGGGATGCAGAAGGTAGAAGGTCTGGCTTCTGTAATTGCTTCCCCGCTGAACATGGGTGTTGACTGGTTGGTCCATACTCCCAGCCTGCCTCTCTCTTTCCCTAGTGGGGTGGGTCTCTGGGGAAGAGGAGCTCCAGGACACACTGGTGGGGTCTTCAGTCCAGAGAAGCCTGGCCGGCATCCTGATGGCATCTGGAACCTGGTGACTGAAAAGAGAGTTAACATACAAAGCCAAACAAATTGTTGAGCAATCATGGACGCAAAGCTTGGAATAGTGGAGAGGAAGTGTTGGGGGGGGGGGGTACTCACTGCAAACTCTAGTGTACTCCTGCTTTCAGGTATATATTTTGCACTAGTTTATGGATACGTGTGAACATATGCTCTCTCTCACAGAAATGGGTGTATATCTAGGTTTGGGGACTTTGTTAGAAAGTGAACCACCTGGGATGGAATTAGAGAATACTATGAAAGGAAAGGTCTCACCCGAGTGATGAAGCTGAAGGGTTGTCATTCCACATATGAAGTCTCTGGACACAGTCTGAGCTGAAGCATGTTGAGGTGGCAATCGTTGCATTGATTAGGTTGCAATCGGCTGATGCAATATTATTTGATATGGATTGGGAGAGGCATGCGGGAAAGTGGGCCCTATCCTAAGGTTCCGGGACTGGGGGAAATATAGGCTCTATAGTGGAGATGTGAGGTTCCTGCTGTCTTGGGGTTCAAAAAGACAATCGATAGTTAATGTTATCATCACATTATTTGGTAACTGGGTTAACTTTGAAAAGTCCTTTTGTCAGAGTTTGCTGTATAGTACCCAGTATCTTGTAAATAGCTGTGCCACTGGTTGCCTCTGATCTACTTGGTCTAGGCTTTTGAGAGACTCCGCATATCAAATACACAGCCTATATATTAAAAAGACTCAGTCTGTGTTTCAAAAACTTTGAGACATACAATTAATTTTTCCCCTTCTCATATTAATTAACTAGTGATTTCTATGACTACATTTTGCTAGGAGTGTACATAAACACCATTCCCACCACCAAAAGACTGTGACCCATCCCTCCCACCCACTCCCACCCCACACTGGCCCAGGAAGCTGCATGTCTACCCCTCACCACAGGGTTTTTACTTTGGTGCCCTACTTACAATTTGGTCAGGTCCTGCTTTTAGTTTCCCTTTCAGATCTTCTTCCTCAACTTCTGTTGATGAGTGGGATCATCCCATACTCATCTTTATCTTTCTGACTTAGTTCACTTAACATAATTCCTTCTAGCTCTGTCCAAGATGGGTCCAAGAGAGGCAGACTGGGAGTATGGACCGACCAGTCAACGCCCATGTTCAGCGGGGAAGCAATTACAGAAGCCAGACCTTCCACCTTCTGCATCCCACAAGACCCTGGGCCCATGCTCCCAGAGGGATAGAGAATGGGAAAGCTATCAGGGGAGGGGGTGGGATATATGGAGATTGGGTGGTGGGAATTGTGTGGAGTTGTACCCCTCCTACCCTATGGTTTTGTTAATTTATCCTTTCTTACATAAAAAATAAATAAAAAAATTAAAAAAATTATTTATAAAATGGAAATATTGACAAGACCATAGGATAAGGGGGGTTCAATTCCACAGCATTCCCACCCCCAGAATTCTGTATCCCATCCCCTCCTTTGAAAGCTTTCCTGTTCTTATCCCTCTGGGAGCATGGACCCAGGGTCATTATGGGGAGCGGAAGGTGGGAGGTCTGGCTTCTGTAATTGCTTCTCTGCTGGACATGGGTGTTGGCAGGTGGATCCACACCCCCAGCCTCTCTCTCTCTTTCCCTAGTGGGGCAGGGCTCTGGGGAGGTGGGGTTCCAGGACACATTGGTGAGGTTGTCTGCCCAGGGAAGACAGGTTGGCGTCATGGTAGCATCTGCAATTTGGTGGCTGAAAAAGCATTAAGATGTAAAGCAGGACAAATTGTTTAATAATCAGGAATCTAAAGGCAAGAATATAGCAGATGAGATTTGGGGTCTCCATTTTGGAGAAAGCTAGTAAGTCTATTCCAAGGGGCCCATGACTTTGCTACTTTTTGCCTGAGCCCCACAGTTAACATGCAGAGGGACTAAAGGTGTTGTCTGGAGAGATGGTGTCAGTGTTGGAAAAAGGACTAGGAAGCTGGATTAGGGCAGAGAGTAGCTCCCAAATATGGGAAAAATATATAAATGTTGTTAACTGTAAACCCCACCGATTTTAGTGATTTAACATAGATTTACAAAATTACAAGTTAGCAGGGGTACAACTCCACACCGTTCCCACCACCAGAGTTCTGGATCCCCAACCTCTTCAGTGTAAGTTAGGGCAGCTCTCGAAGGTTGCCGATATGAGTTAACTCTTATCTCCACAACTCTCTGTGGGACTATGTGAAAGTTTGTTAGAGCTTAGGGAAGCTCCCCCCATCTTCACGGATGGAGGTCTGAAAAGACACCTCTCTTGTTAACCTCTCTCCATAGAGATGAGCCAAGAGAGAAAAGTCTATCAGACTCAGCTTCTCCTCTGTAAGACTCCCGCTTCACAAAGAGCCTACATGCCCCGCTGTCAGCCAAATGGTTGCACTCACTCAAAGTTCACTCATTCCACTTCACCTTTTGATCACAAAGGAAGAGCACATCCTGTCACACACTCCTAACACCGGACAAGTGAAAAGCCCCCCAAGACCTTATTTCCTGGAGCCCTTCTGATGTCTTTAAAGCCTTGTTCTTCCTTCTCTATCTCACCTTACTGGTTCAACCACTATGCTTCTCTCAGATGCCTTTGGATAATTAAATGCCTGCATCAGGAGACCAATTGTATTGATCTTCATGTATCAACTCTTGCTATACCAACCCCTGCCATAGGGGGCATGCTGACCTTTAAGAAACCTGTGAATTCTGACGTATGTGAAAACTGTTCTTTGTCTAGCCTTCTGTATTAACCCAAACCCACCTCCCAATAAACGAGTGTGTTCGTACCAGAATCCTCCCCTAGTTTCTTTCTGTTCACGCAGTCTCTTGAACTGGTGATGGGAACTCGGTAAAGTTTACCTTTCTAGCTGAGAGCCAGTCCACGCGAGTGCCGGCAACTATCTGTCTGTATTTCTGTATATTTACTCAATTTTTTAATGGTTCCATCTTCTCTTTCTTTCCGAGTCACACATACACCTGTTACTATAACCAAATGTCCCTTCTGGTTTTCCTCCTTTCTCTGGGTCCTGATGGAGTTGGAGTTCATCAGATCATATCCCCCCTAACATTTCTCCCCGTCTGAGAGTATTAAAAGTTTTATTTTTTTTTTTTTGCCTTCGGGGTTATTGCTGGGGCTCGGTGCCAGCACTATGAATCCACTGCTCCTGGTGGCTATTTCCCTCCATTTTACTGGATAAGATAGGGAGAAATTGAGAAGGGAGGGGGGGGGAGGGGGAGAGAGAGGGAGAGAGACAGACACTTGCAGACCTGCTTCACCACGTGTGAAGCATCCCCCCTGCATGTGGGGACCAGGGGCTTGAACCTGGATCCTTGTGCTTAGTACTGTGTGTACTTAACCAGGTGTGCCACCACCGGGTCCCCACAGTGTCCTTACTTTGTCACACGTAAGACCCAGGTTCTAGCTGGCCACCCTCCCGTATTAGAGGGAGCTTTAATGCTGTGATGTCTTCCTCCTGTCCCTCTGTCTTTGTGTCTGTGCCTCAAAGAGTCATCCTGGACTGGGGAAGCCCTTATGATGAGGAAAAGAATAAAGAAGAAGAAGAAGAGGTTGAGGAGCTAGCACGGGGGTAAGCGCCAGTCACACTGGCTCCCTGGTTGAGCCTCGGCATCACCGTATCCCAGCGCTGAGTGGCACTCTGGTCTCTGTCTCTCAGGAAGACAAAGAAGCTTATTCCAAAGAGTAAAAAGTGTGGTGAGGGGCGTTCGCTAAATCATTGTAATTATTTTGTTATCAGTTCCGTCATCCTGTCTCCAACCAATACAACAAACAAACCAGCACAATACAATACCAACAACAGTACAGACCAATACAATGTCATATGCCAAGTCACTTCTGTTAAAAGTTAATACAACTTCTCTTTTTCTCCTCCTCCTCCTCCTCCTCCTTTTGCCTCCAGGGTTCTCACTGGCGCTTGGTGCCGGCACCACAAATCCACTACTCCTAACAGCCATTTTTCCCTTTTTATTGGACAAGGCAGAGAGAAACTGAGAGAGAAGGGAGAGGTAGAGAGGGGGAGAGAAAAACAGACACCTGCAGACGTGCTTCATGTCAAGTGATCCACCCTGTAGGTGGGGAGCCAGGGACTCGAACCAGAATCCTGACGTGGGTCCTTTACACTTCGTACTATGTCTGCTTACCCCGGTGCACCACCGCCCGACCCCTTCCTTTCCTTCTTGGAACATGAAGAAAAAAACAAACCTGGAGTACCCACATTGCAAGAAGTGTCTTTCTTTGGTGAGTCTTCCCCTCCGTTTTTCTCCCCGTAGGTTCTGACGGTGGAAGGCAGCTTTATGTGTGACTGCTGCCACTAGATCGATGGCTTATCCCTGGCTCATCCCGAGAAGGAATTCACAGGGTACCCCAGGTTTTGGCAAGGAACCTAGGTTTATTCTTCAAAAGGTGCCCACGGAAGGTGTCGTGTGGGCTTCCTCTTGGGACCCCAAGCCCCACAAGAGGCAGAGGAAAACAGTGAAGGGAGAAAGGCTTTGTTAGAAGACTTGGCTAAAGGCACAATAGAGACCGGAGGAGGGAAAGACAGGCGGGAAGCGGGTCTGCTGTGAGCTCAGGGGCTTCTGGGCTCAGCACAGCTCTTAGTCTAAGCCCCAGCCGCCCCTCCCACAGCCGGCTGACTCAGGTTGTGTGCGGGCTGGCTTGTTCCTGGTGGCCTTCTCAGGTGAATGTGTGTATCGGGTCACAGCTGCCAGTCTTTTTAAAAAAATATTTGTTTTATTCCCTTTTGTTGCCTTTATTGTTTTTTGTTATTGTTGTAGTTATTGTTGATATTGTCGTTGTCGGATAGGACAGAGAGAAATGGAGAGAGGAGGGGAAGACAGAGAGGAGGAGAGAAAGACAGACATCTGCAGACCTTTCACCGCCTGTGAAGCGACCTACCTGCAGGTGGGGAGCCGGGGGCTCGAACGGGGATCCTTACGCTGGTTCTTGAGTTTTGAGTCACCTGCGCTTAGCCCGCTGCGCTACTGCCGGACTCCCCCAGGTTTTTCTTTTCTTTTTTTTTTGCTTCCAGGGTTATCGCTGTGGTTCGGTGCCTGCACTACAAATCCACTGCTACTGGAGGCTATTTTTTCCACTTTAGTTGCCCTTGTTGTCACCATTATTATTATTGTTATTGCTGTTATTGTTGTTGGATAGGACAGAGAGAAATGGAGAGAGGAGGGGAAGACAGAGAGGGGGAGAGAAAGACAGACACCTGCAGACCTGCTTCACCGCCCGTGAAGCGACGCCCCTTTCTTTTATTTCTCAGCTTCTGTCTGTGAGTGAGATCATCTCATCTTTATCCTTCTCTTTCTGGCTGATCTCACTTCACAGGATTCCTTCAAGGTCCTTCCAAGACGAGGTGAAGACTGTCACTTCACCATTCCTAGCAGCTGAGATACGTATATAAATCTCACAACTTAGCTACGCACCACACAAAACAGAACTGGGACTGAGTTTAGTGTATTGTACTGAAGCTTCCCCTGCAGGTGGGCACCAGGGGCTTGAACCCCTGTCCTTGTGCACTGTGATGTGCGCTGTCAACCGGGTGCGCCACTGCCGGGCCCCTTTTCTTTCTTTAACTTCATCGTCAGTCCCCCAGAGGAATGCTCAGAGACGGAATTCTTTGCAGGATCAAACTGAATGGGAATTTTGTGGGGACTTGGCTTCATGATGTTATTTTTTTTTCTAAAATATTTATTTATTTATTCCCTTTTGTTGCCCTTCTTGTTTTATTGTAGTTATTTTTGTTGTTGTTACTGATGTCGTTGTTGTTGGATAGGACAGAGAGAAATGGAGAGAGGAGGGGAAGACAGAGAAGGGGAGAGAAAGACAGACACCTGCAGACCTGCTTCACCGCCTGGGAAGTGACTCCCCTGCAGGTGGGGAGCCGGGGGCTTGAACCGGGATCCTTATGCCGGTCCTTGTGCTTTGTGCCACGTGCACTTAACCCACTGCGCTACCGCCTGACTCCCCATGACATTATTTTATCATCATTGTTATTATGTTCTATTATTGATTTACAAAATCACGAGATAACAGGGGTATAATTCCACACCATTCCCACCACCAGTGTCTCCAACCCCTTCATTGGAAACTGCAGTGGTTCTTCCAAGGCCATAAGTATGGGATGGTTATTATTTCTATAACCATCTAGATTTATATATATTTGCCCATTTTTCCTATGGTCCTGCCTTCTCTTCCTTTCGAAGTTACACCTACACCTGTTACTGCTTCTGAATGTCCCTCTGTTTTTCCTTTTCTCTTTATGGATCCCAATGGAATTGGGGTTCAGAGGCCTCTGGTCATGTTCCTCTAACATTTCTCCTCCTCTGGGAGTCTGGACCCAAATTCTCTATGGGGAGCAGAAGGTGGGAGTTTCGGCTTCTGTCATTGCTTCCCCGCTGGACATGGGTGTTGGCAGGTGGATCCACACCCCCGGCCTGTCTCTCTCTCTTTCCCTAGTGGGCAGGGCTGTGGGGAGGGGAGGCTCCAGGACACGGTGAGGTCGGCTGCCTTCGAATTTCCTGTCCAATCATTTGCTTGGCTTTCGTCCTCTGTGACACTTTATCCTTTGTTACTTAGTGCCAGGAATTCTGGGAAATGTGGTTTTCCCCCACCAAGTTACACGCCTTCATTCATTCTCCTTCTTCTTCTAGCGTTTGCCCTTCTTCCGTAGCCAGTCAACAGCATCAGGTTGAGCCTGATGTCTGCTTGTTGCTGGCTTTGAAAGTGACTGGGATCCATGTGGATTCAGTCGGCTAGGAAGGATCATCAGTTTCCCCAATAAATGGGTACTCACGGGATGCACCACGAGAAGGTCGATCCAATGCATCCCATTCATTCTCCAAGACCTGGAATCAAACCGGTAGACACCTGTGACACTTCCATGCTGCCGAGGTTTTGCCTTTTTTTTTTTTTTCCTAGGGCTTTCTTGGCAGGGTCTCTGTGACGTTTTCAGGCCCATGCCTTGTGGATTTTCACAGTATCTCTCAAGCTCATTTTCTTTTTTAAAATATTTATTTATTTTGGATAGAGACAGAAATTGAGAGAGAAGGGGGGGAGATAGAAGAAGAGAGAGAGAGAGACTCCTGCAGCCCTGCTTTATCGCTCATGAAGCTTCTCCTTGCAGGTGGGGATGGTGGGCTTGAACATTGGCACACATACTAACATGCACTTTACCAGGTACGCTGGCCCCCTTTCAACTCATCTTTCTTTTTCCTTTTTTGCCTCCAGTTTCTGGGGTTGGGTACCAGCACTATCAATCCGTTGCTCCTGATAGCCATTTTTTTTTTTCTCATTTTATTTGATAGCACAGAGAGAAATTGAGAGGGGAGGGAGGGATGGAGGGAGGGAGGGAGGGAGAGAGAGAGAAGACTGCAGACCTGCTTCATTGCCTACAGGTGGGGAGTGGGGGCTCCAACCCAGGCCTTGTGATTAGTACTATGTGCACTTAATCGGGTGTGCAACCATGCGGCCCCTTATTCCAACTCATTTTCTGTTTTGCCCCACTCTGACAGGAGCTTCTCAGCACACGCTGGCTCTGACAGCAAGCCCACAGATGGTTGCGCTGACCCAGGAGACAGTGCTGTCCCAATTCCCCTGTCCCCCAGAACTGGGTCAGCCCTCTGCGTCTCACTTCCCGTCAGCAGAATACGGCAGAGGCTATACTGTGAGATGTCCCAGTGAAGCTTAGAAAAGGGCCCACAGGATTGCAATCTGGGGCAGCCCCCTTGGAGACTGTATGGACAGTCCTTAAACAGATACAAATGGAATCACCTTATGATCCAGCAAGCCTACTCCTAGGCATTTATCCATTAAACACTGATTGGAAGGGACCCAGCAGCCCTGTGCTCACAGCTGTGTTGTTCACAACAGCCAGAGAATGGAAGCAGCCTAGACGCCCATCCACAGATGACTGGGTAGAGAAGTTATGGGCTATAGACTCCATGGAATACTACTCTGCCATCAAAAAGATGATTTTGTATCCTTTGGGACAAAGTGGGTGGAACTGGAGTTGATGATGCTTAGTGAAATAAGTAAAGAGATAAAAGACACCTACTGAGTTCTGATGGTGGGAAGTGTGTGGAGTTGTACCCCTCTTATCCTATGGTGTTGTCAATGTTTCCTTTTTATAAAAAAAAAAGACAATTACCAGATGGTTTCACTCATACGTGGCATCTAGAGAACTTATTTACATGAACTTGGCAAAAAAAATCCAAACAAAATAGAAGCAAGCAAACTGTAAAATTTTTGAGAACTCTGGTGTTTCTCTGTGGGAGGTGGGTGGGTGAGGACAGAGAGCCGTGGTGGTGGGTGTGGTGTGGCACTGGACACTATAATCTTACAATCGTGTAACAAACTATCAGTAATCAATAAAAGTCATTGTAATAAAAGGCCCCAGTACAGTGTCCTCCTAAACCCTTGGGCCCCAGCTACCATATTGTGAGGAAGCCCAGGTCCCTGGGAGAGGACCCCAGCCAGCGGGATGTGGAGAGAGAGCTTTCAGACCGTGGCATGGAGCTGGGAAACACACATGGCCCTGTGGGTTCTGGGACTGTGGGCAGGTGGCTTGGTGTGACCAGGCAGCTGTGGGAAGCTGTCGCCACAGACACCCCTGCCTCCCACAGCCACAGGAAGGGGAGTGAGTGGCTGCGAGAGCTCTCCCACACAGCCCTCAGGATGCCGGTCAAGCTTCTGCCCCTGCGTTGGCTTTTTCTCACACTGAAGAAGGATTTCTATGGTTTATTTATTTTGTTCCAGAGCCCTGCTCAGCTCCGGCTGGTGGTGGAGCTCGGGGATGGAACATGGGAGCGTGGAGCCTCAGAAATGGAAGCCTGTTATGTTGTCTTTCTCAGCCTCTATTTTTATTTTTTTACTTAGTAAAGATAAAGAGTAAGAAAGAGGGGTCGGGCGGTAGCAGCGGGTTAAGCGCACGTGGCGCAAAGAGCAAGGACTGGACCATAAGGATCCCGGTTCGAGCCCCCGGCTCCCCACCTGCAGGGGAGTCGCTTCATAGGTGGTGAAGCAGGTCTGCAGGTGTCTATCTCTCCCTCTCTCTCTCTCTGTCTTCCCCTCCTCTCTCTATTTCTCTCTGTCCTATCCAACAACACCACCAATGGCAACAATAATAATGACAACAACAAGGACAACAAAATGGGGAAAAAAATGGCCTCCAGCTGCAGTGCAGGCACCTAGCCCCAGCAATAACCCTGGAGGCAAAAAGAAAAAAAGAAAGTTGATAGATAGATAGATAGATAGAAAGATAGAGACACCAGAGTCCTGATCAGCTGTGGCTGATGGTGGAGCTGGGGATTGAACCTGGGACCTTGAAACCTCACGCATGGAACCACCATGTTGTCTCCCCTGCCCTGTTATTTATTTGCTTTTTAAAAAGACCTGTTTACTGATTGGGAGCTGAAACCAGAGCAACATTCTTTTTTTTTTTTTTTTAATTTTTAAAAAATTTTATTTATTTGCCCTTTTGTTGCCCTTGTTGTTTTTATTGTTGTAGTTATTATTGTTGTTGTCGTTGTTGGATAGGACAGAGAGAAATGGAGAGAGGAGGGGAAGACAGAGAGGGGGAGAGAAAGACAGACACCTGCAGACCTGCTTCACCGCCTGTGAAGCGACTCCCCTGCAGGTGGGGAGCCAGGGGCTCGAACCGGGATCCTTCTGCTGGTCCCTGCGCTTCATGCCACGTGCGCTTAACCCACTGCGCTACCGCCTGACTCCCCCAGAGCAACATTCTGACATGTGTGAAGCTGGGGATCCAACTTACAGTCTCACGCTTGTGGGCCCAGGGCCTTTCCACTGGGCCACCTCCCGGGTCCATGCCTGCATCACCCCGCTGCCCCCACTGGCCAGTTTTTCTTCTTTCCTTTAGATACAGGGTGAGGCTGAGAAGATAGCATAATGGTTATACAAAAAGCCTCTTGCGCCTAAGGCATCCAAGGTCTCAGGTTCAATCCCCAGCATCACTGGAACTAAGCAAAACTTTGGTAAAAGTAGATAAATGAACAGGAACTAGATGCAGGGAGGTCAGGCGGTGGTGCACCTGGTTAAGCACTTTCTTTACAATGTGCAAGTCCTCAGGTTTGAGGCCCTGCTCCCCACCTGCAGGAGGGGGAAGCTTCACGAGCAGAGCTGTAGGTGTCTCCCTGTCTCTCTCTCTATCTCCCCCGCTCCTCTCAATTTCACTCTGTCTCTATCCAATAATAAATTAATAAAGATTTAAAAACAAATGCTTTTTTTTTTTTGCCTCCAGGGTTATCGCTGGGGCTCTGTGCCTGCACTATGAATCCACTGCTCCTGGAGGCCATTTTTTCCTTTATGTTGCCCTTGTTATTTATCTTTATTGTTGTTAATATTATTGTTGTCATTGTTGTTGGATAGGACAGAGAGAAATGGAGAGAAGAGGGGAAGACAGAGAGGGGAGAGAAAGACAGACACCTGCAGACCTGCTTCACCGCCTATGAAGTGACCCCTATGCAGGTGGGAAACTGAGGGCTCTGAAAAGGGATCCTTATACCAGTCCTTGTGCTTTGCACCATGTGCACTCAAACCACTGTGCTACCGCCCAGCCCCAGCCCCCAGCCCCTAGCCCCCCTCCCTTTTATTGGGTAGTGAAAGGAACCTCCTGTTCCGACCCACAGACCGACACTGACACCATGAATGAGTGAAAGGTTTTTAAGCTTTAATGAAAGGCTAGGAGTTCAGACAATGCAGAAACAAGGCCAACAGACAAAGACGAATCCCAGCTCGGAGATCCCAGGCCAGTGTACCAGTTCTGGTCCCGTAACTCTGAGATGTCCGTGTCTGGCTCTCGCCTCCTTATAAAGCCAACAAGAGTGGGGGTATCAAGGGGTTACATGAGCATATTCCAGACGCAAGGTGCCAATAAGCACTACCAGATGTCTCCTGTAAGCCAGTGAAGTTACAGAAGCAGAAATACGCAAGTGGGTTATCGTGTAGCTTCAAAACCGGGCAGCTGCGAGTATTGTTGGCTAATCAGTAACTCACTGCTGTCCTTGGATGGGGAGAAAGGCAGTTTTTCCAGTTTTTAAAAAAGTCACTTTTATTATATGACAGATTCTTAGAGAATCATCTTTAAGGAGCTTTATTTCTTCACAGCTAGGACAGAGAGAAATTGAGGGGGGGGGATAGAGAGGAAGAGAAAAAAGATAAGACACCTGCAGCCTTGCTTCACCGCCTGTGAAGGGTGCTCTCTGCAGGTGGGTACTGGGCACTTGAACCCGGGTTCTTGTGCACTGTAACGTGTGCTCAACCCAGTGCACCACCACCCAGCCCTAGAGATTTCTTTTATTTATTATTTATTATTTATTTTTTATTTATAAAAAGGAAACACTGAAAAAAACCATAGGATAAGAGGGATATAACTCCACACAATTCCCACCCCCAGAACTCCATATCCCATCCCCTCCCCTGATAGCTTTCCTATTCTTTATCCCTCTGGGAGTATGGACCCAGGGTCACTGTGGGATGCAGAGGGTGGAAGGTCTGGCTTCTGGAATTGCTTCCCTGCTGAACATGGGTGTTGGCAGGTGGATCCACACTCCCAGCCTGTCTCTCTCTTTCCCTAGTGGGGCAGGGCTCTGGGGAAGCGGAGCTCCAGGACACATTGGTGGGGTCGTCTGTCCAGGGAAGTCTGGTCGGCATCCTACTGGCATCTGGAGCCTGGTGGCTGAAAAGAGAGTTAACATACAAAGCCAAACAAACTGTTGACCAATCATGAACCTAAAGGCTGGAATAGTGCAGAGGAAGAGTTGGGGGTCCTCCATTTTGTAGACAGCTAGCAGGCATATTTTAGTTATACCATGGCTCTCATTTTACTTTTTGAATGTCACTGGGGTTTCACATCTCTGAGCTGACATTTTCGGAGAGAGAGAGAGAGAGAGAGACTGCACAGATAGATAGAAGGAATGAGAAATCACCAAAGCTTCCCCCAGTTTGGTGGGGTTTGGCCTCGAACCCGAGTCTTGTTCTGGTAGACATCCAGGTGAGCAATCTAGCCTGCCTCTGTGGCTTTCTTTTTTTCTTTTTTTTCTTTTCTTTTTTTTTTTTTTTTTTACCAGACCAGTGATCAGCTCTGGCTTATGGTGTTGTGGGGGCCTGAACCAGAGACTTCAGAGCCTCAGGCCTGACAGTCTCTGTATAACCATCATGCTGTCAACCCCGCCCTGTGGCTTCCCGGGAAATGCATGACATGGAGGAGCCTCTAAATCTGGCCTTGGGGGCAAGACAGGAGACAGGAGACCGGAGCTGTTTCTAGCACCAGGGCAGGAGTGTGTCCCCACCCCTGTGTCCGCCGGCATTTCTCTCCCCATGGTCTTGGTTGTAGGCACTGTGGGAGTGAGAACTGGGGTCTTTATGCTACCCCACCCTAAGCGCCCCAAGCCCAACTCCTGCCTCCTCTGGCCTTGCCAGCTCACCTCTCAAAGGCTGGCCTCCTGGGACGGTTGAGGCCCATGCTCCCTTCCTGCCAACTGGGGTGTGGTGGGGGGGCTCTGTGGCCCCTGGCAACACCCCCACCCCCTGGCCCCATGTCCGTCCGGGTGCATTCTTGCAGCTGACACACCTACCAGGACACAGGGCTCCCTGTGTCTCTCCTGTCCCCAGACAAGTTTCAGTCTGTTTCCTGGTGCCAGCTTTCTCTTTCCTAGACCTCCCTGGAAGCCGTTCTTTCAGTGCCTGGGGAGGTGGTGCCGTGGGGCAAACATGCGCTCTGAGAGACCTGAGGCCCTGGGTTCAATTCCTGATACTTAATGTGCCCAAGAGGTGTTCTAGTCTCTCTCTCTCTTTCCCATTAAATACATGAATCAATCTGGGGGGAGGGGCAGGTGGTGGTGCACCTGGTTGAGCTCATGAATTAGAATGCACAAGAATTAGATGCACCAGGTGGTAGCGCAACAGGTTAAGCACACATGGCACAAAGCGCAAGGACCAGCATAAGGATCCCGGTTCGAGCCCCCGGCTCCCCACCTGCAGGGGAGTCACTTCACAAGCGGTGAAGCAGGTCTGCAGGTGTCTGTCTTTCTCTCCCTCTCTTCTGTCTTCCCCTCCTCTCTCTATTTCCTCTGTTCTATGCAACAATAATAACAACAATGATAAACAACAAGGGCAACAAAGGGAAAAAAAACTAGCCTCTGGGAGCAGTGGATTCATAGTGCAGGCACTGAGCCCCAGTGATAACCCTGGAGACCAAAAGAATGCATAAGTCCATGACTGGTCAACAACTTGTTTGGCTTTGTATGTTAACTCTCTTTTCAGCCACCAGGTTCCAGATGCCAGCATGATGCCAACCAGACTTCCCTGGACAGATGACCCCACCAATATGTCCTGGAGCTCTGCTTCCCCAGAGCCCCACCCCACTAGGGAACGAGAGAGACAGGCTGGGAGTATGGATCCACCTGTCAACGCCCATGTTCAGCGGGGAAGCAATTACAGAAGCCAGACCTTCCACCTTCTGCATCCCACAATGACCCTGGGTCCATACTCCCAGAGGGATAAAGAATGGGAAAGCTGTCAGGGGAGGGGATGGGATAAGGAGTTCTGGTGGTGGGAATTGTGTGGAGTTGTACCCCTCTTATCCTATGGTTTTGTTAATGTCTCCTTTTTTTTTTTTTAAAGATTTTTATTTATTTATTTATTCCCTTTTGTTGCCCTTGTTGTTTTTATTGTTGTTGTTGTTGTTGGATAGGACAGAGAGAAATGGAGAGAGGAGGGGAAGACAGAGAGGGGGAGAGAAAGACAGACACCTGCAGACCTGCTTCACCGCCTGTGAAGCGACTCCCCTGCAGGTGGGGAGCCGGGGGCTCGAACCGGGGGCTCGAACCGGGATCCTTGAGCCGGTCCTTGCGCTTTGCGCCACATGCGCTTGACCCACTGCGCTACCGCCCGACTCCCTAATGTCTCCTTTTTTTAAATAAATGAAAAAAAAATAAAAAAAAAAAGAATGCACAGGGACGTGGGTTCGAACTTCTGGTCCCTTTGTGAGTGGTGAAGCAGTGTTGCAGGCGTCTCTTTGGCTCTCTCCCTGTCCCATTAGTCAATCAATAAGAGTTATTTCCCAGACAACTGCTGGTTCTGTTTTGTCTGGCTCCTTCCTCTACGTCCTGAGCAGGGATTGGCAGGGCTTATCTCTCCTTTTATCCTGAGCAGGGGTTGGCAGGGCTTATCTCTTCCTGCATCTGTCGATAGATGTCTGAGTCATTTCCAGAAGTACAAGCCATCAGAAACACAGGCGGGCAAGGTGTTTATGGACAAGAACAATGACATCCTTTGCTCTCGGTGCCCAGAAAGAGACAGACTCTTCCTGGTGGCTTTTTGCAAGAAGGGACACTTCAGTTTTATTGTTCCACCTGAAGCTGTTGCCCCTGGACCCTGGAAAGCACTAGCTGTGCTGCTCAGTTAAAAAAAAGGGGAGGGGGAAGACAGAGGGTGGTGCGACTGGCTAAGAGCCCCAGTCACCATGCTGGAGGACCAGGGTTCAAGCCCCCTGTGGGGGGAAGCTTCACGAATGGGGAAAGAGTGGTGCAAGTGTCCCTCTTTCTCTCGTTCCTGCCTTTTACCCCATTTCTCTCTATTTCTCTCCTAACAACAAACGGAGAAACAAAACCACCACCACCACCACAATCCCAAATGCTCCGGCCTCCAGACGCAGACATACTTCAAGGCTCCTATGTCTACATGTCCCTCTGCTTAAAAATAACTTCTTAAAATATTTGCCACTGGAATTCTTTTTTTTTTTTTTTTTTTTGTCACTGAACTCCTCTGCTGTGCAACTCAGGCATCCAAGTTCGACATCCTCGAGGAAACACGAAAGACATGTCTCTGATATCTGATTACTGTAAAAAATGGCGACTAATCCCTAGCACTGCAAAAACGGTATCATCTGTTTTCCATCTACACCATGCCTCGGCCTCGTGTGAGCTTAATGTGCAGCTTGGCGATACGAGAATCCGGCATGAAGCCCAGCCAGTCTATCTTGGCGTTACTCTCGATCGCACTCTGTCATTTCACGAACATCTCATAAAAACTGCAGCAAAGGTGGGCACGAGAAATCACATCATTGCAAGACTGGCCAGCTCCTCATGGGGCGCGAGCGCTTCCACACTACGATCATCCTCTCTGGCATTATGCTATTCCACTGCAGAATACTGTGCCCCAGTATGGTTCTGTAGCCCCCATGTCCACTTGGTCGATTCCAAATTATATTCCTCCATGAGGATCATTTCTGGAACCATCCGTTCCACCCCGGTTCCATGGCTGCCAGTTCTTAGCAACATCGCCCCGCCAGATATTTGTCGGGATGCGGCATCATCTAAGTTCATTTCCCATGTCTACGCTCGACCGGACCTGCCAATATACGCGGATATCTTCGCCCACCCTGTCCAACGCTTGACGTCTCGTCACCCAATCTGGTCCCCTATACCTACACTGAACTTCTCTGTTCCAGACTCTTGGAAACAGAGCTGGCAGTCAGCTGAGGTCAAGAACAAACACCTCATCACAGACCCCTGCGAGCGTCAACCCGGCTTTGACCTAGCACGTTATGACTGGGCCCTCCTCGATCGCTATCGAACAGGCCATGGCCGGTGCGCCGCTATGTTCCATCGCTGGGGAGCCAGAGACGACCCGAACTGCCCCTGCGGCTCCAGACAGACTATGACCCACATAGTCAACGACTGCCACCTCTCCAGATTCAAAGGAGGTCTCGAAACTTTACATCAGGCTCAACCTGACGCTGTGGACTGGCTACGGAAGAAGGGCAAACACTAGAAGAAGAACCGCACTCCTAATTCTAGGGCCTGATTTAGTTGCTCAGAGGACTATCCTTGAAGTTTTATTTATTGATTTTTCCCTCAGGGCTTTTGTGGTGAGGACAGGAACTCTTCTGGGCTGGGCTGGTTACCATGGAGACAGAGCCACCACATACACTGGTGCTCACAGCCTAAGGTGCCCTCACAGCCAGGCTGGGTCCCTCCACAAAGCCTGTTCTGTGACCAGGTGTGTTCAGCCTTGGGGCCTGAGAAACGAACGTCCAGGAAGATACAGGAGTCTTGATGTTCACACAGGTAATTATTTTATGTCCAGGTGAGTGAAAGCTGGTGATTTCCTCTACCCCCCCGAGGCCCAGCAGCTGTGTCCGTGTGTCTGGCAGGTGGGTCTAGCTGAGCGGTTACTGACATTGCTCTGGAAGGCAAACTTGAAATGCTTCTCTCTCTCTCGGCTTTATCTTTTTAATTCTTTTCTTTTTAAATATTTATTTATTTTCCCTTTTGTTGCTCTTATTGGTTTTCATTATTGTTGTAGTTATTATTGTTGTTGTTATTAATGCCATCGTTGTTAGATAGGACAGAGAGAAATGGAGAGAAGAGGGGAAGACAGAGGGGGAGAGAAAGACAGAGACACCTGCAGACCTGCTTCACCACTTGTGTAGTGACTCCCTTGCAGGTGGGGAGCCAGGGGTTCTAACCGGGATCCTTATGCCAGTCCTTTCACTTTGTGCCACGTGCGCTTAACCCGCTGCGCTACCACCCGACTCCCAATTTTTTTCTTATATGTTGGCAGGAAGGTGTCGTATGCTTTACATTGGTTTGTTCTAGCCCTCCCCCGCCAAGAGAATTGGATCAGTCCTGTTAATTTCGCGGGCCCGCTTGGCCCCGCCCCAAGGAACCCGGAGAGAGGGTTCCTGAGTTCCTGAGTTCGAGAGTTTCAGGGTTACAGAGTAAGAGAGAGTTCCAGTGTGCCAGAGTTTCAGAGGGTTCCCGAGTACGAGAGTTCCAGAGTAAGGGAGAGGGTTCCTGAGTCGGAGAGTTCCAGAGTTCCTGAGTTTGAGAGTTTCAGAGTTAGAGAGTAAGAGAGACTTCCACAGTGGAAGAGTTTCAGAGGGTTCCCCAGTACGAGAGTTCCTGAGTTCCAGAGTAAGGGAGAGGGTTCCTGAGTCCGAGAGTTCCGGAGTTCCTGAGTTGGAGAGTTTCAGGGTTACAGAGTAAGAGAGAGTTCCATAGTGGAAGAGTTTCAGAGTTAGTTTCTGAGTTGCAGAGAGAGAGTGCTTGCGCCGCCGCAAAGAGACAGCAGAGTTCTGTTTGGTGATTAGTTTGTCTTAGTTTATGAATCGTGGTTCCTGAATAAAGAAATACAGCTTCCCTGCCCAGCCGTTGTCTCCGCGTCTCTGTTACCCGCCCGTGAAGCTAGCCAGCCCGGCAAGAGCCTCCGAAATATTAACAACAGGAAGGGGAGATAGAGAGGCAAAGAGACAGAGAAACACCTTGCAGCCCTGCTTCACCACTCGTGAAGCTCCACCCCCCCCCCGCAGGTGGGGAGCGGGGGCTTGAACTTGGGGCCTGGTGCACTGTAATGTGGGTGCTCAACCGTATGTGGCACTGCCTGGCCCCTAACTGCTCCTCCAATTGTGAACAGAACATGCAACAACCAAGCTGCCACCATCATCTCCCAGATCCTTGTGCCAGACCTGAGTTTTGTCCTATATGGTGTCACCTTTTCTTCCTTTCAAAGTCATGTCTACACCTGCTACTCTTTCTGAAGGCCCCTCCCTTTGTCCTCTTCTCTCTCCGGGTCCTGATGGAGTTGGGGTTCAGAGCCCTCTGGTCATGTTCCTCTAACATTTCTCCCCCTCTGGGAGTCTGGACCCAAATTCTGTATGGGGAGCAGAAGGTGGGAGGTCTGGCTTCTGTCATTGCTTCTCTGCTGGACATGGGTGTTGGCAGGTGGATCCACACCCCCAGCCTGTGTCTGTCTGTCCCTAGTGGGGCAGGGCTCTGGGGAGGGGAGGCTCCAGGACACACTGGTGAGGCCGTCTGCCTGGGCACAATTTCTCATCTCCCTGTGACAGGTGTCTGCAAAGCACTCTCACCTTCAACTAATAAACGAGAGAGAGAGAGAGAGAGAGAGAGAGACCTCGAGCCTCTTTTTGTCATGTGCAGCACCAGGGATCAAACCCAGGACCTCATGCCTGCAAGCCCAGCACTCTCATCACTGCACCACTTCTTGGGCCACATGACATCCTCTCGTGTGAATTCCGGGTGTCTAAACCTTCCAGTGTGAAGAGACCAGAAGAAAACAAAAATAGCAGGACCCAGTGGTGACACACATGTTGGAGTGTGCAAGGGCACAGGTTCGAGCCCCCGGTCCCCACCCGCAGGGAGAAAGCTTTGTGAGTGGTGAAGCAGGGCTGCAGGTGTCTCTGTCTCTCTCCCTGTCTCCTTCTTGATTTCTGACTGTTTCTATCCAATAATAAATAAAGATGATAAACATAGTAATACAAAAAGAAAACAAAAGCACTACAGTGACTTCACACTCGGCAGGGAGGGGCTAAAAGATAGGCAATAGTTTTGATCAAATGTAAGGTCACAATTTAGAAAGCCCAGATGCTTTCCTTCTGTGCCAGGGAGTGGGGTGGGCTCTGAGTCCCCATCCCTCTCCCCCATCCCTTCTCTTTCTCTTCTTTCTTATAAAAATATTTAAATATTTTATTATTAGATAGAAATAGAGAGAAATTGAGAGGGAAGGAGGAGAGACACAGAGAAAAAGACACGTGCAGCCCTGCTTCTCCGCTCATGAAGCTTCCTCCCTGCGTGGGGGAGCAGGGGCTTGAACCCAGGCCCTTGTGCGTGGTAATGTGTGTTCAAGCAAATGTGCCACTGCCCGGTCCCTGTTTCTCCTTTCTACTTGGTTTCCCCACATCAGGAGATTTTAAGCCATTAAAAACATCAAGGTGGGAGCCATTGGTAGCTCAGTGGGTTAAGTGCACATGGCGTGAAGCACGAGGACCGGCATAAGGATCCCAGTTCGAGCCCCCAGCTCCCCGCCTGCAGGGGAGTCGCTTTACAAGCGGTGAAGCTGGTCTGCAGGTGTCTGTCTTTCTCGCCCCCTCTCTGTCTCCCCATCCTCTCTCCGTTTCTCTCTGTCCTATCCAATAACAACGACAGTAACAACAACAAGGGCAACAAAATGGGAAAAAAATGGCCTCCAGGAGCAGTGGATTCATAGTGCAGGCACTGAGCCCCAATGTTAACCCTAGAGGTCAAAAAAAAAAGGGAGTCAGGCGGTAGCGCAGTGGGCTAAGTGTAGGTGGCGCAAAGCACAAGGACGGAAGCAGGTCTGCAGGTGTCTGTCTGTCTCTCCCCCTCTCTGTTTTCCCATCCTCTCTCTATTTCTTTCTGTCCCATCCAACAACAACGACATCAATAACAATAATAACTACAACAATAAAACAACAAGGGCAACAAAAGGGAATAAATAAATAAATATTAAAAAAAGAAAAAAATTAAGGTGTCATTGCATTTGCCCACGGTCGAATTTACTGATTCCTAGCACTTTATTGGTGGTGGTGGCGTAGTGGCTTTTCACTGGGAATGATGCCTGTGTTCCCTTTATTCTCATTCCCTGGCCTGCTGATCAGCACACACTAGTCTCACAGTCCAAAGTTGAGTATTTAACTCACTCAGTGTTTGTTCTTTATTCCACAGGAGTGAGAACATATGGCGTCTGTGCGTCTGAATGAATTCATTAAGCGGAAGCTGCTCTCACACCTCCTTTTTGCTAACGGCAGAGCCTCTTCTGTTTTCTTTTTAAACTTTTTCTTAAATTTTTTTTATTATCTTTATTTACTGGATAGAGACAGTCAGAAATCAAGAGGGAAGGAGGAGACAGAGAGGAGAGAAACAGAGAGACACCTGCAGCCCTGCTTCAGCACTTGTGAAGCTTCCCTCTGCAGGTGGGGGTTAGGGGCTCAAACCTGGGTCCTTGCACATTGTAACATGTGCGCTTAACCAGGTGAGCCACCACCCGGCCCCCATAAACTTTTTCTTTTAATTGTCACTAGGGTTACCAGTGGGATACATTGCCTATATGATGAATCCACCACTCTCGGTGGCCACTTTCCCCCTGTATTTTTATTTGATAAGGAAGAGAGAAATTGAGAGGAGAGAGGGAGACAGAGAGGGAAAGAGAGAGAGACAGAGAGACCTGCAGTCCTGCTTCACCATTGAGAAACTTTCCCCATGAAGATGGGGAGGCAGAGTAGGAACCCTGATCCTTGCACATGACAACGTGTGGACTCAACTGGTCCTGAGAAAGAAAATATTTATTCTAAATTTTCAGAGAAGACAGAGGGAGTGAGGTAGTGAAGGAGGGAGGGAGGGAGGAAGGGAGAGAGGGAGAGAGGGAGAGAGAGAGAGAGAGAGAGAGAGAGAGAGATACAGCTCCACTACCCAAGGAGCTACTGGAATGACGTCTGTGTTCCCTTTATTCATGGCTCCATCCATGGTTTCTACTGTGTGATGCCAAGGATCGAACCCAGGGCCTCGTGTACTTTAAAGGGTTTTCTGTATCCGCTCTCTTATCTCCAGGTCTGCATAGACAGTTCTTTCTTTCTTTTTAAACTTTGTCTTTTTTTTTAAATAAATTTTTATTTATAAAAAGGAGACACTAGCAAAAACAATAGGATAAGAGGGGCACAACTCCACACAGTTCCCACCACCAGATCTCCATATTCCCTCCCCTGACAGCTTTCCTATTCTTTATCCCTCTGGGAGCATGGACCCAGGGTCATTGTGGGGTGCAGAAGGTGGAAGGTCTGGCTTCTGTAATTGCTTCCCCACTGAACATGGGCATTGACAGGTGGATCCACACCCCCACCCAGCCTGTCTCTCTCTTTCCCTAGTGGGGCAGGGCTCTGGGGAAGCGGAGCTCCAGGACACGTTGATGGGGTTGTCTGTCCAGGGAAGTCTGGTCGGCATCATTCTGGCATCTGGAACCTGGTGGTTGATAAGAGAGTTAACATACAAAGCCAAACAAATTGTTCACTAATCATGAACATAAAGGCTGGAATTGGGGCAGCTTGGAACGTTCCTACTTATGACCATAGAATGTGAGCTCAGATCTACAGGGATGCAGAGGTCACACAGGCTCCTAAGCTGAATACGGGCCCCAGATCACATGAAATCGATGCAGTTTACAGTCAACAATATTTATACCCCTTTCCATATTTGGGAGCTACTCTCTTCCCTGATCCAGCTTTCTGGTCCTTTTTCCAGCCATGACATCATCTCCCCAAACAATAACTTGGACCCACCTGCATATCAGATTTCAGGCTCAGAAAAAACAAACAAACAAAACAAAACAAAATAAAAACTAGTATAGTCATGGGCCCTTTGGAATATAACTAAAATAGGCCTACTAGCTACTTGATAGAACAGAGAGAAATTAAGAGAGGAGGGGGAGATAAAGAGGGAGAGAGACAGACACCCACAGCCCTGTTTCACCACTTGTGAAGTTTTCCCCCTGCAGGTGGGGACCGGGGGCTTGAACCCGGGTCCTTGTGCTCTGCAGTGTGTGCGTTTAACCAGGTGCGCCACCACTCATCCCCTAAATATTTTGTTCTTATTGGCAAAACACCCATAACGTTGATTTTTCCCTTTTATCAACTTGGAATCTGGAGGTCCAGCCACCAGCCACTTCCAGAATGTCCCTGCCTCCCTCCACACCCCCACCTGCACCCCTGGTCATCCTGCCCTCTGACCCTGAGTGGCTCCCCCCACCCCCCTGATTCCTCTAGGGATCTTATGGCTCTGGGATCTCTGTCCTGCTTTGCTGGGTTTATTGCAACCAGACTCCAACACCTGTTTCCGTCAGGGGCTGTCGACTGTGGTGCTATACTGAACATCTGAATTGCTGGGTCACAGATTACGTGGTTTAATTTGCCTCAGCTGGCTTGGAACCAGCTCCGTGGTGACCCCTGGCCCCCACCACCTGCAGGCAGTACTCAGTGCTCCCAGGATCACACATACCTTGGCACCAGCTCGCTTTTATTTAATTGATTTATCTTTTCCACCAAGGTCATCACTAGGGCCCAGTGCCTGCACAGCTCCACTGTTCCTGGGGACCAGCGATGATCGAGGATGAGAGACAGAGAGACAAGGAGAGAGAGGCAGAGAGGAGAGATGCCTGCAGCACTGTTATACTGCTCATGAAGCGTCTCTCCCTGCCAGTGGGGACCTGGGGCTTGAACCCGGATCTCCCAGCATGGTAACACGTGTGCTCTGCTCGGCAGATTACCACCCACCTGGCTCATGGCCCCTGTCCCCCCCAGCTTTTCTTTTTAAAAAACTTTATTAAAAATTAATTTAATGACTGAAGAGACAGCATAGTGGTTCTGCAAAAGACTCTCCTGCCTGAGGCTCTGAGGTCCCAGGTTCCATCCCCAGCACCACCTTCAGTCAGAGACGAGCAGGGCTCTAGTCTTTGTCTTTGTAGCTCTCTCTCAAATAAAATAAGAATAGAAGTGAATTTAATTCAATATTTATTTATTTGCCAGTACGGTCACTGCTGGGGCCAAACTATGCATCCACCACACTTGGAGGCTGTTTTTAACCTTTTTTCTACTTTTTTCGCCCCCCCCAGTTTGATAGGGCAGAGAGAAATTGAGAGTGTGAGGGGAGACAGAGAGGCAGAGAGAGAGGGCTGGGTGGTGGCACGCCTGGTTAAGTTCACACGCTACAGCACACAGGGACTCAGGTTCAAGCCCCTGATCCCAAGTGTAGCAGGGGGACAGCTTTGCAAGTGGTGAAGTGGGTTGCAGGTGTCTCTCTGTCTCTTTCTATCTCTCCCTCTCTTTAGGTCAGAGCCATCCCTAAATGCCAGCCAGCCAGCACTGTTCCTTATTTTTTTTAAAAACTTTATTTGATAGAACAGAAAGAAATTGAGAGGGAGTGGGAGATACGGAGAGACAGAGAGACACCTGCAGCCCTGCTTCATAAAGGGTCCCCCCCTGCAGGTGGGAACCAGGGGCTTACACTTGGGTCCTTGTGCATGGTGATAAGCGCACTTAACCAGGCGCGCCACCTCCCAGAGTCCCCTGGCTCTTACCCTCGTTAGTTATCCTCCTTCCTTTCCCAGTTTCTTCCTCAGTTTCTTTCACGTTGGGCGCCATTTGTTGTTAAAATTTTGGAGGCTCTGGCCGGCTGGGCTGGCTTCACGGGCGGGTATCAGAGACGCGGAGACAACGGCTGGGCAGGGCAGCTGTATTTCTTTATTCAGGAACCACGATTCATAAACTAAGACAAACTAATCACCAAACAGAACTCTGCTGTCTCTTTGCGGCGGCGCAAGCACTCTCTCTTACTCTCGAACTCAGGAACCCAGGAACTCTGGCACTCTCAAACTCAGGAACCCTCTCCCGGGGTTCCTTGGGGCGGGGCCAAGCAGGCCCGCGAAATTAGCAGGCCTGATCTAATTCTCTTGGCGGGGGGAGGGCTAGAACAAGCCAATGTAAAGCATACGACACTCTATGCAATAATAAACAAATAAAATTTAAAAAGAGAGAGGGAGAGAGACAGACACCTGCAACACCTTTCAGCAAGCATCCCCCCTTGCAGGTGGGGACAGGGGCTCAAACCTGGGTCTTTGCATACAGTAACCTGTGCACTCAAGCGGAAGTACCACTCCCGCCCCCTGACCGTCCCCCCCCCCCCCCCGGCTTTTACATGTCTGCCTCTCTTGGTGTTTGTTTGCATTTCTCTGACTACTGATGCCTCTGAGTGTTTTCTCCCAGTGTCTGTCACGCATGGTTCACCGCCTCCTCCTCACCGATTGCTCTCTGCCCAGGGGAGCTTTGCTGGCTGGAGCAGAGGGTCTGCAGAGTCCGCGGGTTCCCAGGCCTTTTGGGGTTTCCAGCAGGCGAGGGGATGAGTGTTGCTTCTTGGAACTAAGTGGCAGGTGGCATTTGGCAGCTGGCAGGGAGGCAGCGACACCCATGCAGGCAGCCGTCTCCCCAGCACGAGAACCTCTGGGCTTCCAGCCTGAGTTTCCAGCAGGGCCTGAGCTGTTTGCAGTTTTAATTCACAGCCTTGTGCAGCTGGCTTCCTCTCTCTCTCTCTCTCTCTCTCTCTCTCTCTCTCTCTCTCTCTCCTTATTTCTTCTTCTCTCCTTTCTTCTTTCCTTCTTCCTCTCTCTCCCCTTCCTTCCTTCCTTCCTTCCTTCCTTCCTTCCTTCCTTCCTTCCTCACTCCCTCCCTTTCTTTTTTTTTTGCCTCCAGAGTTATCCCTGGGACTCGGTGCCTGCACTTATGAATCCACTGCTCATAGTGACCTTTTTTTTCTTCTTCTCCATTTTATTGGATAGGACAGAGAAATGGAGAGACAGAGAGGGGGAAAGATAGGCACCTGCAGACCTGTGTCACTGTTTGTGAAGCGGATGCAGGTGGGAGCTGGCAGTTCAAACCTTGGCCCCTGCATGGGTCCTTGCACTTCAACCTGGCGTGTCACCGCCTGACTCTCTCTCTCTCTCTCTGTCTCTCTCTCTCTCCCTTTCTTTTTATATTTCTTTTTTAAAAAAAGGTTGCTTTTATTAGTTTGTTTTGGATAGAGGCAGACAGAAACTGAGAGGAGGAAATAAAGAGAGAGAGAGGGAGAGAGAGAGACCCCTGCAGACCTGCTTTATCTTTCATGAAGCTTCCCCCCTGCAGGTGGGAACCAGGGGCTTGAACCTGGGTCCCTGAGCACTGTAACATATGCATTCAACTAGGTGTACCAACACCCGGCCCCAGGATTGTTTTTTAAATTTTATTTTCATTAATGATTTGACAGTGGATTACAAGGGTGTAAATCCACACGGCACCTGTCACCACTGTTAGTTTTCACAGATGTCATACAGTTTCATTCCTCGTCCTCCTTCTCCTTTCTGTAAGGCCATGCATTTCCATTCTATCCATCGCATGAGCGAAACCATCTGGTAGTTGTCTTTCAGAGAATTGTAGCTCATTTGGCAACAGATATAAACTAGAGCAATGAGAGTCCTTGAGCGCACAGACCTGAAGGCGCTGTCCCCAGGGACCCAGCACACCCATCCCAGGAGATCTGTGTGCACCTGTGTTCATACAGCACAGTGTGTAACAGCCCGAAGCCTCAGGTCCCCCGGGTTGGGACCTGGGGCTCACATGTGTGTGTGTGTGTGTGTGTGTGTGTGTGTGTGTGTGTGTGTGAGAGAGAGAGAGAGAGAGAGAGAGGAGAGACAGACAGAGACAGACAGACAGATAGAGAGGGGGGTCAGGGGATGTCCACTTCTCCTTCCAACACCATTTTCTGCTTCCATCCCCACCCTGGGG
>NW_026647785.1:0-55416 GCF_950295315.1 Erinaceus europaeus
TTGGTTACAGAACACAGAGTTGCAATAGCCTCAAGCACATAGTAGGTACCTTGTAACTGTTAGCAATTACTGTTGGTTTCATAACCATTCCTAGAGCTATATTTTGGAGCTTGATTTCTTTTAATTTCCATTCTAACCTTTTAATTTAAGCCAGATTAACCATAGTTTATAAGGAAGTTTCTCCCTTTTCTAATAGGAGGCCAGAAGACTTGTACACCTTTGAGAAAAGGGAATCAAATAGAAAAGCCTTTTTGGAAGAAGAAGGTAAAACCTATTAATATAACTGTGTGGTCCCACCCTGTGTTGCAGTTAAAAAGGTAGGATTTAAAGTCTGACAGTTTTAAAACTTTTTATTGGGAGAAAGAAGGTGGAGAGAGAGAAATTATGAAAGTAAAAACTTAATGTTACATAATTGTTTCTTTACAATACAGATTGAAAAATAGAAATTCTCAGTCTCATTTGTCATTTTGACCTTATGCATTCCTTAAATTTCTATCCTGACATAATTGCTCAAGATTTGGACTGTAAACTTATGTGGATACTCATAATGTTGACAGTTTCCTTAGGTTCACTTTTGCATCCTATGCCTTTATCACTTCCATATAATATAATTCTTATCAATTTGTGGTTCCCCCCCCCCCAAGGTTATTGCTGGGTCTCAGTGTCGGCACTGTGAATCCACTGCTCCTGGAGGCTATTTTTTCCCCCATTTTTATTGCCCTTGTTGCTCTTGTTGTTGTTATTATTGTTATTGATGCTGTTGTTATTGGATAGGACAGAGAGAAATGGAGAGAGGAAGGGAAGACAGAGAGGGAGAGAGAAAAATAGACACCCACAGACCTGCTTCACCACCTATGAAGCGACCCCTGTGCAGGGGCTCAAACTGGAATTCTTATGCTGGTCCTTGTGCTTTGCACCACATGCGCTTAACTTTCTGCGTTACCGCCCGACTCCATTCAATGTGTGTTTTAAATTGCCATTAGAAAAAGTCTGTATGTGTTGTTATAAATCATTTACTAATCAATCAATAAAAATTTAGTATTAAGAAGGGGAACTATATAGAGCTAAGGAGAGCTTTACTTCTAAGAGAAGCTAGTTATACAGTCTTTGAAGTCAGAAAGATGAAAAACCTTTACTTGCTAAAGAACTACAGTTATTTTGTAACCTGTTATGCAGTCTTTCCTTCCGTTACCATTCCTTCAACATTTTCTCAGCAACTAAGACTTTTTTACTTTCAGTCCTGGAGACCTTGGAATAAAGGCCACCTCTCATAAATATAGCGATAAAAAAATTTACAAGGAGAGGGAATTCAGTGTATTGTGACTTTCTATTTGAGCCAGGAGCTCTTTAGAAGTGGAGGACTATACAGTGTTTTTGTGGCTTTCATTCTCAGTGTGCATAAGGTTCCTTGCCTGGAAAATTAATCAAATGGTTAGTGCTGTACTCTGAGGCAGACATTGACCTACTCCCATTTGCCCATGATAAGGTGCATTCAGCTTTCCCTTCTATTTTTCCCTTCTCCCAAAGGAGAGATTACTTTCTAGAGAAGTATCATGGTTATTTTCAGTGATATTTACTTAGAATGAGGCTTCTCTAAAGCTTCTACACACTTGACAGTGGTCAGACTTAACATTCTGAACCAGTGACAAAAACTCCTGGTACTTGAGTCAGATCCTCATGGAATCTCAAACATATTTTTTAGATAGATTAAAGTAAAATCTGATGGAAAGGCATTGGTTCTTTAAGATTTCACAGCAATTCATCTAGAGACAGGAATTCCCAGAGGTGGGGGGGGGGGGGGAGAAGAAGAAGGAGGAGGAGGAGGAGGAGGAGGAGAGAGAAAAAAGAGAAAACATAAAATGAGCCATCACTCCAAGATGTCTTGTAAAAACAGCAGTTGGTTTTAGAAATATTTAATCCTAAATTCCACTGAAATGCACATCGTATTTCCTGTTTCTGGAAACTTAGCAGAAAATTAAGCTCTGTTTGAAAGAAAGCAAACAGAGCCAGATGTTGGTGTTGGTAATGATTTGCAGGGCCTCAAACTCATGTGGCAGCAGTCGGGGAAATGCAGGACAGCTGTCTGAAGCTATGGGAGCCTAATTTCTCTTGGCTAGAAAAGATAGTGCAGAGCATCTTTTGTTTATATACACAAGGGGACAGCTGAGCCCAACTGACATTAATTTGGTTCGTAGTGCCAGTAATAGCATTTGAAAATATTTTTTATATCCCTTTGACAAATTTTATCCAAATTACTTATTCAAGGAATGCTCAGTCAACTACCACACTGTTCTAGAGGTTTGCTATCTTCAGAAAATACTAGACTCTAACATTTTTAAATCAGTTATAGGCAATCTGATAGTAGTTTCCTTTGTCCATATTAACAGCAAAAATGTTTTCTGAAAATACACAATTGGATTTCTTGATTAAAAGAGCTGTGGGTATCCAGGGGTGATTGCAATCTACTTTATCTTTTACTATACCCAAGTTGAATCTTTAGTCAGGCTGGTGTCCTTTCATTGCCCTTTGTACATTATTGCTTTTTTATTTTGTTATTATTTTATTTTTTGAAATGTTTTGTTTATTTATAAACCAGGCGGAGGTACATCCAATCGAGTTCACCTATTATCATGTGCAAGTCCCAGGTTTGAGCCCCCACTCTCTACCTGCAGGGGCAACACTTCACATGTAGGTCTGCAGATATCTTTTTCTCTTCCTTTTTATCTCCCTCTCTTTTCTTGCTTTCTCTCTGTCATATCAAATAAAATAGAAATAAACAAAAAGGAAAAAAAGTGGCTACCAGAAGCAGGGAATTTGCAGTGACAATACCAAGTCCCAGCAATAACCTTGGTGGCAATAGTGTGTGTGTGTGTGTGTGTGTGTGTGTGTGTGTGTGTGTATTGGATAGAGACAGAGAAATTGAGAGAAAAGGAGGAGCTAGAGAGGAGCAGAGAGAGACAGAGAGAGACACTTGCAGTACTGTTTCAACACTCATGGAGCTATGTCTCTGCAGGTGGGGACTGTGGGCTTGAACCCAGGTTCTTCTGCACTGTAATGTATGCACTCTTACAGGTGTTCCACTGCCCAGCCCCATGTTAGAATTTTCTACTTAAGTTTTCTCATCTTTGTATTTCAAATGTTAACTACACTTCAGTGCCCAGTTCACAATGCACATGGGCATTAGTGGACTTGCTCATCATCTGGAGGGGTCTTTTCCTCTATTACCATCTGTACTGTGCATTTCATCAACACAGCACTTAAATGCCCCTGGTTCCTGGCACAGTCCATCAGAAACTCTTTGAAACTTCTTGAGTGATAAAACAGTCTTATGATACTCACAAGAGGCCTTTCTGGACCATACTTGAGTTCACCCTATGATATATAGAGGAAAAAAAACTATGTGCTTAGGAGGTTAAAATTATAGATGCAGGGAGTCGGGCTGTAGCGCAGCGGGTTAAGCGCAGGTGGCGCAAAGCACAAGGACCGGCATAAGGATCCCAGTTCGAACCCCAGCTCCCCACCTGCAGGGGAGTCGCTTCACAGGCGGTGAAGCAGGTCTGCAGGTGTCTATCTTTCTCTCCTCCTCTCTGTCTTCCCCTCCTCTCTCCATTTCTCTCTGTCCTATCCAACAACGACAACAACAATAATAACTACAACAATAAAACAACAAGGGCAACAAAAGGGAATAAATAAATAAAATAAATATAAAAAAAATTATAGATGCAGAAACTTTGACACTACACCACTGAGGAGTGTGCTGAGGGAGATCAGGAGGTGTGCAACTGGTTAAGCACACACAGTACTATGCGCAAGGACCCGGGTTAAAGCCCCTGGTCCCTGCCTGCAGAGGCAAAGCTTCATGAGTGCTGAAGCAAGGGCTGCAGGTGTCCCTCTTTCTTTTTCCCCTCTCTATTTCCTCCTCCCCTCTCAATTTCTCTCTGTCTCTATCTAATAAATAAATAAAAATTTAAAAATAATAAATTAAAAAGGAAGTGTACTGAAGATGAGCAATGATTTCACCAATCAACCCTATATAATAAAGCCTCCTTAAAACTCATAACACCAAAGCTAAGGTAGTTTCATAGTTGGTCAACATACTGTTATATTAAGAGAGTGCTACACCTTGATTCCACAATTAAAGAAGCTTCTGCGTCCAGCACTTGTGCAGAATTTATTCTATTTACCTTTTCACCTGAATGTTCATCTATATCCTTCATAACAAAATGGTGGCCTAAGTATCATTCTTTCCTAAGATCTATGATTAATTACAATGAATTATTAAACCCACAAGAAGATTGGAGGTATCTTAGAAATTGTAGTAAAGTGACAAAAGAGCAGGGAGCATGGGGAACCCACCTGTAGCTGATATCTGAGGTAAAAACAAGACTTTACCTTCTAACTTGTGGGGTCTGACACCAAGTCCAGTTAGTATTAGCACTGAAGTAAAGTAAAGGAGACAGTTTGTGTAACACTATATTGCATTTAAAGACATACCACATTTTTGTGTTATAATGTTAGTTAATAAATTATATCACCATCTCATATGAAGAAAGCAATTATATCAGATAATCATTTTCATATCAATAAGTCTACTTATGTTAATTGGTGATTGATAAAGTAATCAGTATATTTTCATGTACAAATACCCCATCTCTTCAGCTTGACTATGTACTTATGAGTAAATCTGTATTTATTATGTTTTTGTATTTCAAACTTTGTCCAATGAATTGTCTTAAAATCCTAACTACTAATGGCATGCCTTTATGGTTAACATGATGATGTAATAATAAGTCCATATTAAATACAGTACTCATCTATTTCATACCTATTTAACACTCTTGACTTTGTACACTGTTTAAATTATTTTTTGCATTGTTTTCATACTCTCTGTTTTCTCTCCTTACTTCACAAATAGGAGATTAACCCATAGGTAAACATCTTTTCAAAGACCTCAGAATGATTCGACTAGATTTGAAATTAAGTCTGTCTCCCTTGAGTTACTGAGATTATCACATCACACCACACCCTCTTTAAGTAATAAGAACTGATGGTCATTTCCAATCTCAGTTAATAAATGAATGATCACAGACAGTGACAGTAATGCAGCTATTCAAGTTCAGGATCAGGTTCTACTACTCATGGCATACTTATCATTCATCTTAGAGTTGTTCATGTAGCAGTATGTTTGTGCTAGTAGTGAAGCCCAATTTCTTTTTTGTCAAATCAGTAAGTCATACCTATAGATAGGAAATGTATTTAATCTAACTTAAGACATATACTTTCAAAATGGAAAAGAAATTGATGTCAAGATTTGACTAAACCACACACACACACACAAACACACACACAGATATTTTTAAAAATCCTCATGTGCATAAAGACAACTGTACTGCTGCTTTAGCAGGCTAATTAACTATACTGAGTTGTAACTGTACTCATTCTTAAGTCTTCTATATGTTATAAATCAGAAGTAGAAACACTAACTATATAATCAAAAGTTTTTCATGACTGTGTTGGGTACTAGCTAACAATTTATTTCAGACAAGGGACCCGAGAAATATCATTTTATTTTATATGATTTAGCATTACTCTTCAGAAGTAATTACTTGCTTCTCTAGCATACCACACTTTTTCTTTATTACTAACAGAATCTCTGAAAATGACAGCAACTGGAGTTAAGGGAATAGTCATCACTGTAACATTCTATTTGGAGACAGACAATTATAGCCATTAAGAGTTTTAAATCTCCTCTAACATATGAAAGGAAACTTTAAAGTTTATTTAACACAGTACTGAGTATATAACAAGCCCAATAATAAACATGTATTGATAGGCTGATATTTCCCTATGAGTTTTTCTTTCTTTCTTTTTTTTTTTTTGCCTCCAGGGTTATCACTGAGGCTCAGTGCCTGCACTACTAATCCACTGCTCCTGTGGCCATTTTTTTCTTTCTTTTTTTAAATATTTATTTTCCCTTTTGTTGCCCATGTTGTTTTATTGTTGTAGTTATTATTGTTGTTGGATATCATTGTTGTTGGATAGGCCAGAGAGAAATGGAGAGAGGAGTGGAAGACAGAGAGGGGAAGAGAAAGACAGAAACCTGCAGACCTGCTTCACCGCTTGTGAAGTGACTCCCCTGCAGGTGGGGAGCCAGGGGCTCGAACTGGGATCCTTACACTGGTCCTTGAGCTTCGTGCCACGTGTGCTTAACCCGCTGTGCTACTGCCCAACCCCCCCCCCCCATTTTTTCAAATATACCGAAAAAACTATATATATATATATATATATATATATATATACATATATATATATGTATATGTATATCAGAAAGAAATTCAGAGAGGAAGGGAAGATAGAGAGGGAGAAAGAGGACACCTGTACACCTGCTTCACCCCTTGTGAAGCAACCACTCCCCCTGCAGGTGAGGAGCTGAGGACTGGAATTAGGATCCTTGCCCAAGTCCTTGCATGGGTCCTTATGCTTCCTACTGTGTGCGCTTAACCAACCCCCCCGCCCCCCAGGAGTTTTTCTAAGTGGTAGAAATTGACAAAAATCACTTTTCTTGGAGATCCCCACCCCTCCACTCCCAGGCATCCAGGGGCTCATGAATGTACTATTTCACTGTCTCCAAACTGACTTTTTTCATTAAGATGGGGACAGAGATAGGTGGAATGAGACAGAGACTGAGAGGGAGAGACAGTAGCACTGGAGCTGCCCCTGGTGCTGTGACAGTCTCATGAGGTGCTGGAGCTCAAACCTGGTTGTACTCTTAGAATATCATGCACTTTTCTCAGTGAGCAGTCTCAACCCCCTGTGCTCTCAAGTTTAGCCTTTACTGTGTCACTTTCTCTGAGACAAAGGACCTGATTTTAGTGCTCAGAGTATAGTTGAGGGGGGACTTCCATAGGGAGTCGGGCTGTAGCGCAGCAGGTTAAGCGCAGGTGGCACAAAGCACAAGGACGGGCATAAGGATCCCGGTTCGAACCCCGGCTCCCCACCTGCAGGGGAGTCGCTTCACAGGCGGTGAAACAGGTCTGCAGGTGTCTATCTTTCTCTCCTCCTCTCTGTCTTCCCCTCCTCTCTCCATTTCTCTCTGTCCTATCCAACAACGACAACAACAATAATAACTACAACAATAAAACAACAAGGGCAACAAAAGGGAATAAATAAATAAAATAAATATTAAAAAAATTTATTAAAAAAAAAAAAGTAGTCCCATGTTCCTGACACTGATTTTCACTTCTTTTATGAGCTTTCATACTTATTTCTAAGTGCTGTGATGTTTCAGAAGAGAACCTCAGATTCTGATTGATTTAGATGATTTCAACAGTATTTAACTTCAGGGGAGCAGTCCAGTTCAGTCGTCTTTTAAGATTCTAAATTTTCAGAATTTTAGAGTAGTGCCCAAGCTAAGCTATATTCTTTTGAATCAGAGGTGATGGGAGGGGTCTGGGAGGACTGACGAGAATCTTGGTTAGAGAAATGCAATGACTAAACAGCTCTGGACCTGCTACAATGAGAAGTTCAAAGCAGCTCTTCTATATAGGAAAGAGAGCCAATGATGACATTCAACCTCCACACAGTGGGTAGCAGACTGAGCTCCTGAGGAAGGAAACCCAGCTATATGTTCGCCTGACTGCTACTAAATCTCAGTCAAGTTGTTTATTCCTCTTTGGACTCCTCATTGTAGCAGGTCCAGAACTGTTTAGTCCCGCAGGTTCTGAGGCCCTCTAGAAGCAGCAACTGGTTCCTCTAATGCTACATCGCTATAATCCAGGACAACAACTTGCCATTTTCCTGATTCCCATTGTGAAGAGGAAATAATATCAGGAAGAACTGAAAGGCCACATAGGAGGAGATATATTTTTGTTTGGATTCTGACATCCTCCTAGCTATATAAACTTAATGATCTGCCCTGGATATTAATTTTCTAACTGATAGAATGATAGGCTCAAATGTAACACTTCTATACATTTCCTATAACTCAAATTACTATAACTCAACTGTTTACTTAGTCTTACCTAATAATTACTTAATACCTACTGAGATCATTGTGTTCTTTGCTGCAGGCAAAGAAAAAACAAACAGAAGCCATGATCCCAACTATAAGTATTTTTTCTTTATATATAATGATAGACACCTATGTAAGTAAACAAAAATGAATTAAATACAAATTTCAAGTACAAATCTGCATTCCTATCTGAGTAATATCTTAAAAAGTTACCTATCTAAGCCTAAATCCTCTCATTTTTAAGATAAGCTTGATAATATTTTCCTTGTAATGCTTAGATTGTTTTGACACTAATAAATGCATTAAAATTGTTTGACAAATGCTTTCAATACATATATTATTAAGAAGGAAGAATGGGGGCTCAGGTGTTAGCGCAGTGGGTTAAGTGCACGTGGTGCGAAGTGCAAGGACCAACGAAAGGATGTTGGTTCGAGCCCCCAATGATGGCATCAATAACAACAACAATAAAAAACAAGGGCAACAAAAGGGGAAATAAATAAATATAAAAAATAAATAAGTGAAAAGAAGAATGACAGTCTAATAACTATCTCAACTGGTAGAATTCAGGACTTGCTTGCCTGAAGTTCTGGTCTCACATGCAAAACAACTCCCACCCGCTTATTTCAGAGGATTAAATCTGGAACCCAAGAGCCTCAAACATGAGGGTCTTTATTTCAACTTTTTTTACTTTACTTTTTTAAATTAATGACTCAACATTGATTTACAAAATTGCAAGATAATAGGGATATAATTCCATACAGTTCCTATCACCAGAGACCTGTGTCCAATCCCTTCCATTGGAAACTGCAGTAGTTCTCCCAAGGTCACATATAGGGGCTGATGCTATAACTATTGATCTATACACACACACACACACACACACACACACACACACACGCACACACACACACACATATGTTTTCCCCTCATTTTTTTCAACAGCCCTGCCTTCACTTCCTTTCTAGATCACCCCAACACTTACTACTAATTCCAAGTATCTTTCCTTTTTTTTTCTTCTGTCTTACATGAGGGTCTTTTTGAATACCCATGAAGTTATCTCTCCTGCCCCCTGCTTTGTTTTAAAATTAAACTAAGAGATTATATTTCAAAATGCAGGGGGAAAGGAAGTAGCTCAACCCCCAGCATTGCATACACTGAAATACACCGCACATTGTTTAGTAACATAAAGTCTAGACTTCAAACACAATTTTCTAATTAGCCCCTCTTCTGGTTTATGAGCTCCAGATTCTGGTTTATTGACCTCACTTTATGCTTTGGCAGAGGATGTGTTTGTATTCATCTCTATAGGGTACACAATCTTATTTATGTAGTTATGCCTTGGTCAGTTAGCTGTCTCAAACCCTAAATCTCTGTTTGCTGTTGGAATTAGTCCTATACCTGAAACTTTCTTGCAGAAGGAATTTGTCCCTCAGGCATAAACTGTCTTTGTTCTCATGCTTTTCTTACTCCCACACCGGGAAGCAGAGTAAACTGTCAGGTGAGACTAGAAGGAGTCCCAGACTGTATACAGCCCATGTCTTTTTTTTTTTTTTTATATTTATTTATTTATTTTCCCGTTTGTTGCCCTTGTTGTTTTTCATTGTTGTTGTAGTTACTATTGTTGTTATTGATGTCGTCATTGTTAGATAGGACAGAGAGAAATGGAGAGAGGAGGGGAAGACAGAGAGGGAGAGAGAAAGATAGACACCTGCAGACCTGCTTCACCGCTTGTGAAGCAACGCCCCTACAGGTGGGGAGCCGGGGGCTCGAACCCGGATGGTTGTGCCAGTCCTGGCGCTTTGCGTGAGGTGTGCTTAACCCCCGCTGCGCTACCTCCTGACTCCCTACAGTCCACATCTTACCTCTCCTTTTATTTACTTATTTTTTTCTTTCGGTGCAACTGCCAGTGGGAAGTGAGCCTTTGCTCTGCCTCTCCTCTTCCGCTTGTACTACAAAGACTAGTCTGCTGCCCCAAAAGGAAGGGTTCCCAAGGTTCAAACCCCTGTGGCCGAAACGGGAGCCTATTGTATTGGGATGCCTGCTTATTCCTGCATATTAAATCATATCCTTCAACGACATTATTACTAGCAGTAAATGCTAGATTTCAGCTTTCATCTTCCTGACTTCTCCATCTATGTCATAATTTACTTGGAATTCAAGCAGGGGTGGGGGGAGGCATTAAATTATGGAGTCCCCTTGATCTTCAACATTCAAGAAGTTACTGACCCTGCCCCAAGGATCTCTACTTTTCCTGCTTAAATAGTTGGGCTTAACACTGATTGCTTTGCGTATCCTTCTTTCATCACCTCCTCTGATCGTGCCATATATTTTTCAGGGTGACTATGGACGAATAGAACTAATTTTCACACACAAAAAAATTTGAATCGTTTAAAGCTGAGTCAATGAGTGGGAAGAATTTAATTCAATAATCATTTCACCCTCTGCATGTGAAATGTGCCATAAAGTGATGTCAATGAATAGTCTCATAATTGCAAACATAATTTTAATATATCACTTTAATGCTAAAACCACTATTAGATCACACTGCGATCAAATACTGGATAAGAATAAAGTGCATATTAAGATGGATGATGCCTATGCTCGCTACATGAAAATTTTTAACTAATCTTAACTCTGGTGTCCTACCTAAATATCATGTGATATAGCTTAAACATTAACCACTTTTACATTTAAGGCTTTTACAATGGAAAACAATGAAAATAACCCAATTATATTTGTTAGTTAAATTTGTACTTGTGGGGCCGGGCAGTGGTACACTGGTTAAGCGCACATAGTGCCAAGCACAGAGACCTGCACAAGAATCACAGTTGAGCCCCTGCTCCCCACCTGCTGGGGAGTTTGGGGGTGTGTCTGACCAAAAGCAAGCAGTGAGGCAGGTTTGCCAGTGTCTATGTTCCCCTCCTTTCTAAATTTATCTCTGTTCTATCCAGTAGAATAGAAGAAAAATGGCTGCCAGGAGCAGTGGATTTGTAGGGCTGGTAGAAACCCCGAGTGATAACCCTGGAGGCAAAAAAAAAAAAAGAGTAATTGTTAGCAAAGTAGTACTTTCTAAAAGTAAAAACAGCATTATTTAAATACACACAGTATGATTTCTTTTCTTTTTTATTTGTCTCTAGTTGCTGGGGCTCAGTGCCAGCACTATGAATTTGTAGCTCCTGGTGGACATTTTTCCTCTCCTATTTATTCAAATGGACTGAGAGTAATTGAGAGGGACTGGGGAAAATGGAGAGGGGGAGAGAAAGACAGACACCTACAGACCTGCTTCACCACTTGTGAAACGTCCCCCTGCAGGTGGGAAGCAGGCATTTGAACTGGATCCTTAAGTTGGTCCTTGTGCTTAGTATTATGTGAACTTAACTGGGTGCACTGCCACCTGGCCCTCCACAGGATGACTTTTATTCTTTTCTTCTAAAAGTAAAAATGTTAGGGGGACAATTTCTGAATGTCCATTAACTGAAACTTATTTCACAAATATATTTCCATTCTATAAAATGTTGTGCAGTTATAAGATAGAATGAGATAAGTGTATTAAGGGACTTGGGAAAATATAATGATACATTGGTAAGGAAAATTACTTATGAAAATTATGAAGAATCAAGAAGAAATAATTAGGTTCTGACTGTAGAACTGAGGTTTCTAAAGAGAGAGGGGGTGTGGACTGAAAGGGTAATGAATGTAGTTTGTATATTGTGGCTGGGGGGTAGGGTGGTATTTTGGCATCTTGCAGATGAGTGTGGTCTGAAACTCATAGAAGAAGTGTGACATTATTTCTCCAACATACACCACCTTGTAAGCCAATTATATATTAATTATTTACCCATGTAATTCTATCATTTTAAAAACAACAAGAATAGCTAGGGCATTTATATGTATACTGATTATATTAAATTAGCTAAGGTGCAAATAAGGAAATGCATACTAATTTTCTTCACAGTGCCTCGGAACACTTTTTAATTGTTGGTAGAGGAATGTACCTTTAATTAAAACACTAAAACAAGTTCTTTACTGAGGAAAACACACACACACACACACACACACACACACACACACACACACACACACTACATCTTAGCCAAGGAGAGTAAACAGTATTGAAGATGAAAGTATCAAGATCTTAACATTTTCTTAGGATACCATAATGATCATTATTTATATATTTTTTTCTCCTTCTGGATGCTTTTGTGTACTTTGTATATCTTCTACAGAAACACTCATTACTGTGGCAACCAGAAAAAAAGATTTATAAAATATGTTTGTGCCCTTTAACTTATTAATTCCACTCAGTTTCTTTTTAAAAATAGAACATACCAGAAAGAATACAAATGAGAATAATTTATTTTTAAATAATTATAAGGCAAGACTATGCTCTTATTTCAGAAGTGATCATTTAAGTATAGACTTTAGAACCTCTTTTCTATTTTCTAGTATATTCAACACTATAGTTTAGAGTATTATATGCACTCTAATTAAAAGCTTATCTTTACACTCAGCTCTGTTTGCTATATAGCTAACTATTCTGAGTAAGATCTACTCCAAACTAATCTGTGGTATCATGATGTCAATTCAAAGAAAAAAAAATCACATGAGGGTTATTTCTGGGGCTCGGTGACTACACTATGAATCCACTGCTTCTAGAGGCCATTTTCCCCATTTTTGTTACCCTTGTTGCCCTTGTTGTTGTAAGATAGAACAGAAACAAATTGAGACAAATTGAGAGAGGAGGGAGTGACGGGGAGGGGGTAGTAAGACACCTGCAAACTTGTTTCACAGCTGGTAAAGCGACCCCCCTGCAGGTAGGGAGCCAGAGGCTTGAACCAGTATTTACACCAGTACTTGAGCTTCACGCCACGTGTGCTTAACCTGCTGCACTATTGCCAGATCCCCTCTCCCTTAAGCTTTTAATGTTATATATATTCTAAAGCCAATTTAAAAGCAGTAAATAAAAACCTGAACATGTGTTGTGTAGCAATTTAGATTATCAAGCTATGACACTTTGACTAAGAGCTAAGATTGACTAAGAGCTAACTTGTAAGCATATAAATGCGAGAGTTAGAGAAACCATTTGATAAACACTGTTGATTAACCACTAATGTGTATCTTTTTTTTTTTAATCTTTGGAAAGTGCATGGGCAAATGTAAATAGAGATTACACCCAGAGTAGTTGATAGCTTCCTAGATCATTTCTCTTTTTTAAAATTTTTATTTATAAAATGGAAATATTGGCAAGACCATAGGATAAGAGGAGCAAGACCATAGGATAAAGGAATTGTATGGAATTCCATACAATTCCCACTACCAGAGCTCTGTATCCCATCCCATCCCCAGATAGCTTTACTATTCTTTATCCCTCTGGGAGTATGGACCCAGAATCATTATGGGGTGCAGAAGATAGAAGGTCTGCCTTCTATAATTGCTTTTTTGCTGAACATGGGCATTGGCAGGTTAATACATACTCCCAGCCTCTCTCTCTCTCTTTCCCTAGTGGGGCAGAGATCTAGGGAGTTGGGGCTCCAGGACATATTGGTCAAGTTGTCTGTCCAGGGAAGTCAGGTTGGCATCATGGTGTCATCTGGAACCTAGTGGCTGAAAAAGAGTTAAGATATAAAGTAGAACAAATTCTTGACTAATCATGAACCTAAAGGCAAGTATGTTGCAGATGAAGATTTGGAGTCTCTGTTTTGGAAAAATCTAGAAGGTCTATTTTAGGTATAGTCCAGAAGGCCCATTACTTTACTAGTTTTTGCCTTGCCTGACATCTAATATGCAGGTGGACCCAGGTTATTGACTGGGGAGGTGGTGTTATAGTTGGAAGAAGGGCTAGAAACCTGGATCAGGGAAGAGAGTAGCTCCCAAATATGGGGAAAGTATATAAATATTGTTAACTGTAAACCCCATCTATTTGATATGGGCCTATATCCCATCTATTTGATATGGGCCTATATCCTGACTGGGACCCATGAGATAGGGCATATATATATACATGAATCCACAAGTTAGGGGAAAATATATACCTTAAAGCAAAAGTTCACAATAGTTTGCAGTGAGTCAATAAATACAGCAAGCAATTGCAAAGACCTAAAAAAGACACTATAAAGTAGCTAGTCAAATAGTTTCTACATAGACCTAGATAACTCTCTCCCCTGCTTCCTTCAATCACTCCAAAGCTAACCTTCTCAGACAAAGGACTACAAAAGCTGGATAAGGGGAAGAGATTGGCATACTTTAATGATGACTCTTTGGGTACTACTAAGTCACCCTATTGCCTGGGGCCCTAATCAGGGATTTCTGGGATTCCCACACAAACATGATGGATCTAGACCTCTAATAGATCCCTCTCACCAGTCACTGGTTATCTTCATCAGGAACAACATAATGGACTCCTTTGTGGGCCCCTATAGGACCTTGCCCTCAATGTGGATCAATAATGGTAGGGACTGTTCGATTCTCTGAAGGGATGTTGGGCAACATACTCTACCAGTCGGGGAAGATGGGTCCTGAAATTAGTGCAGCCTGGAATGTTCCAAGCTGTGACCACAGAATGCAAGCTGGGACCTACAGGGATGCAGAAGTTACATAGGCTCCCCGATCATTTCTAAGGCACTTACATTGGGAAGGAGAGTGTATGGACGAAGAGAAAGGATGGAAATAGAGAAGTGGAAGCTTTTGGCCCTGTTTGGAAAAGTCTGTGTTGTTAAAATATCCTGGATATGGAGCCAGAAACTCTGAGATAGAGCTCAATTTAAAAAAAAAAAAAAGCTTTAAAATGTCAAACTCTGAACAAGGAGTTTCTGTCTTGATCTGTGCTGAAGTAAAAAAAAGTTATTCAGTTATTATGATAATTAAAGGGCATGATATATATATATATATATATATATATATATGCACATATTATAAAGTGTGAAGTTCAAATAATGTGGATTTATAATGGTCAAGGGCACATTTATAGCAATTTGAACAGTTCTTTCTACCTGTAAAGTTTTGTTCAATTTATTTGGTAAGATAGGACAAATATTGGTGAATAAGGGTGTTTTGGCAGCATTTTAATGGCTTTTTAAATGCAGTTTCTTGGGTAACATAAAATTAAAAGACATCACTCTTTGGGCATAGAGCACTTACTTTTGTAACTGGCAGTATAACATGTAGCCACTTGACTCAACCTTCTACTGATGGTTGGTGTTTCACGTCTTTTCTTTCTTAGAGCACCAATTCATTGACTTAGTGCAACTCATTGATTTACTTATTCAGCTAGAATATATTACTTGAAACTGATCATGTTTCAGACACTATTAAGAGCTGTTGGTACAGTGTCATGGAGAAGCACACACACTCCCTATACTTACAGAATTTTATGAAATAATATAGAAGACAGTTAATTGTCAGGTAATTACACAAACCAGTACAACCATGACAGTTCCTTGAAAGGGAAGGTATGTAACTCCATAGAAATCTATAATTTCTGTGTTTGATTTTTATCAGAGAAGATAGGAATTTTTTTTTTCTAAGAAACTGATGCATGAATTTTAATTTGAAGGTTGAGTGGGACCAATCAGAAGATGGAGAGAAGAACATTGGAAGCAGAAGAAACAGTTTGTGCAAAGACCTGGAGGTAAAAGGGAGAAGGCAGTACAGGTAAATAAAAAAGATTGCCAGAAACCTGTCTTTTGGACATTGTGAGGATTATGATGAGTAATTTTGTGTGTGTGTGTGTGTGTGTGTGTGTGTGTGTGTGTGTGTGTAGTACAGAACATTGATAGAAAGTGTGGTGACTTACACTTGCTTGTATGGATGTGAAGTTATATATAAATCTTATAATTTTATAAAACTATGTCAAATAACTAATAAAAAGGCAGAAACCAAAAAAGAAATAAAAAGCCAGAGTAGTCAAATCACAGAGCTAGGATTTCAGACAAGAAGGTGAGGCTATGCTGAAAACTACTCATGAATTTCAGGCTGTGAGGAATTTAAGTGTTATCATATAGCATTAGGAATCTACTAAGTGTCATGATAGACCTGGTATATTCTTTTGGGAGGTTAGGGAAAGTCATTATATCGGGTTTTGAAAAACCATTCACATTAGGCTATCACAAATTGTGCTGCTATCAACTTAAGTGTACATTAGATCTATTTGGATGAGTGTGTTTGTTTCCTAAAATATATTCCCTGGTGAGGAATTGCTGGGTCATAGGGTAGGTCCATTTCTAGTATTCTGAAAAAACTCTAGACTGTTCTCCACGTGGATTTGGACTAATTTTCATTTTTTACCAGCAATGTAAGATGGTTCCTTTACCTCTGCAATCTTCCCAACATTTACTGTTACTGTCCATTCTAATATATAATATCCTTAGAGGAGTAAAGTGATATCACACTGTTGTCTTTATTTTCATCTCTGATAGTAAATAACTTTGAGCATTTCTTCATATGGCTGTTGGCCTGAAGCAACTCAGGTGCTGAGTGATAGGTGAGTGGCTAGTAAAGTTGTGGTACATATGCACAGTGAAATGTCTGTCATCTGTTAAGAATGAGGAACTCATCTCCTTTATCTCATCTTGGATGGAGCTTCAAGAAATCATGCTAGATGAGATAAGACAAAACAAGAATGTTGAATACCAGATGACCTCAATCAAAGGTGGAGCTTAACATATAACCAGAAAGGGAAAACACAAAGTAAAACTTGTACGAGGTTAGCTGTATTGCCCCAAAGAAAAGAACTCAGTGAATGGGGCTGAGGGGTTGCTAGAGGCTTTTGGGTCCTTCTGCATGGTTGTATAAGAGTTCTAGTTGGGGATGAATATGATTTCAGGTATTTATCATGGTGAGGTGGAAACTTATAGCCATGTGTAAATAATTGTACTGTAAACCAGTACCCCCATATTATTATAAAAAAAAAACCCTTTAGAGATGGACTAGGGTTAATGTATCAAGTTTCTATTGCTATTAAAACAAATTATACATTAAACAGTTCAAAATGATATGACTTCTGTATGTCAGAAGTCCAGCATCAGTGTGACTCATCTGGATTCTCTTGTTTAGGATCATAAGGTAGAAGTCAAGGAAGTGTGTGTGTGTGTGTGTGTGTGTGTGTGTGTGTGTGTGTGTGTGTGTGTGTGTGTGTAGGGGGAAGCGTCTCATCCTAAGCTCTCGACTTGCTGGTAGAATTGTTTTTTCTTTTTTTTTTAAATGTTATTTTTTTTTTATTCGATAAAGACAGAGAGAAATTGAGAAGGGAGGGAGAGACTGATAGGGAAAGAGACAGAGAGATACCTGGAGCCCACTTCTCCACTCATGAAGCTTTCTCCCTGCAGATGGGGACCAGGGTTCTGAATCTGGATCCTTGTGCACTGTATGTGTGTGCTTAACCAGGTACACCACCACCTGGCCCCAGCCTTCTCATTTTTAAATTGGTGCTGCTCCATATGTCCAGCTCATCTCATTTTTCAGCCTCTTCAAGTTCATGTCTCTCTTACTTCATCTTGCCATTAGCTGCAGGACAGCTCTGCTTCTAAGTATTTATAAATTTAACTTTCGGTTCACCAGGGTAATTCAGAGAATCTTCTTGTTTTAAAGGTAAATAAATCGAAAAACCTTGTTACATCTACAAATTCTCTTTATGTGACATAAGTTATTCACAGGCATGCCATCAGGAGAAAATGTCATAAAAGCCAAAACTTTGACCACTACACTTGATATAAAAATGCTAATTGAAAGTTGTTCTAGTAGTTCAAGCAAGAAAAGTTTGTTGTTTGGACTTAACTGGTGTTGCAAGAGATGAAGAAAGGTATATAGTAATTAAAAATAAATTAAACAACAAAAGACTTCAGGAAGCAATTACAGAAGCTAGACCTTCCACCCTCTGCATTCCATAATGATCCTGGATCCATACTCCCAGAGCATTAAAGAATAGGAAAGTTTCCAATTGTAGGGATGGGATAGGGAACTCTGGTGGTGGAAACTGTGTGGAATTGAACCCCTCTTATCCTACGGTCTTGTCAATCATTATTAAATCAATTAAAAATGGTTCATGTGGTCTTTTTCAGGGGCTTAACACATGGGAGGTATATTACATTGTGGGTTATTTAGGTACAGTAAAATAGGCAAAAGGGTAAAGATAGGCTAGTCATGATGGCAGAAAGTCTTGAGTCTAAAGCTAATTACCAACGCTTGGCTACATGTGTTTAGGTCTAGGGGAGGTGCCATGGCGGGTCCCAGGGAGAAGGAGAGCAGGAAAAGGCAACAGGAACAGAGCACAAGATCAGAGCATGATTTCTGGCAAAAAAAAAAAAAAAAAAAAAATTGCTTAAATCACCTCCTATAATCCCATAGTCCCTTGTGGGTTTGCATAAATCCGGTCAGGCTGATGTCAGCCATAGGCTAAATATATTCATGTTCCAACAAAGCTATAAGCATTAGAGGAATCTTAGAGAATGACAAATAGAAAAGTATAAAAGGAAATTCTCCATTAAAAATATTGTTCATTTAACATTTTTAGTACACATCCATCTTAGCTATCAAGCTCCAGAAAAAGTTACCAAAGTCATGGACCCCTAGGAACATGTCTAAAATAGAGTTCTAGCTTCTTTCACCCTAAAAATCCCTATATCTGATTGTACTATTCCTATTTTTGGTTCTTGTTTATTAAACATTTTTTCCTGCTTTATATCTTACCACATTTCAAGCCACCATGCTGCAGTTGCTACCATGATTCCATCCTGATTTTCCTGGAAAGAAGACCTCTCCCAGAACCTCACCTCTCTAGGGCCCTAGCCCAGCCCCCTAAGAAAAGATAGAAACAGGCTGGTGGAAGAGATTGACCTGTGAACACCCACATCCAGCAATTAGTTAAGCCAGACCTTCCACTTTCTGCACCTCAGAAAGAATTTTAATCCATACTCCTAGAGGATTAAATGTTATGAGAAGATGACCAGAGGGCTCTGAACTTCAATTTTATAAGGACACGGAGAGAGAATAGGAGAGAGGGAGATAGAGAAAGATAGAGAGACTCAAAGTAGTAGGTATGATTTAGAGAGGAAGAGAAGGCAGGACTACAAGGAAAAAAAAGGCATATATATATGTATGTATGTATGTATGTATGTATGTATGTATGTATGTATGTATGTCAATCCATATCTGTGATCTTGGGAGAACTACTGCAGTTTCCAATGTAGAGAATGGGAACACAGAGCTCTGGTGGTGAAAAAGGTGTGGAATTTTGTAAATCGATATTAAATCACTAATAAAAATTTTCTTTAAAAAATATTCATTAAAATTCCTTGAATATGTCTTTCCTGCACTGTGTTTTCCTAAACTAGGAGTGCCAGGTGGAGAGAGAGAGAGAGAGAAAAAAAAATGACTTCATATAGAGCCAAACAACAAATCACTCTCAATGGGGAAAAACATCTCAAGATAATACCAAGATGATCTCTTCAAATAATCTAGAAAATACAATTTATTTTTTAAAATATTTATTTACTTATTCCCTTTTGTTGCCCTTGTTTTATTGTTGTAGTTATTATTGTTGTTATTGATGTCATCATTGTTGGATAGGACAGAGAGAAATGGAGAGAGAAGGGGAAGACAGAGAGGGGGAGAGAAAGATAGACACCTGCAGACCTGCTTCACCGCTTGTGAAGTGACTCCCCTGCATGTGGGGAGCTAGGGGCTTGAACCGGGATCCTTACGCCAGTCCTTGGGCTTTGCACCACAGGCACTTAACTCGCAGCGCTACTGCCCGACTCCCAGAAAATACAATATTTGACAAAGATAGCACAACAAGAATCATGGTGGTTAGATACTGGGATAAATAAACAAATCCATTTACTTTTTAAAATTCTACAATTATGTATAAATGTTTGTTTACTCTCAAGTTATCATGGATATTCGTAACAATACAGTGGTATCAGAATAATTCAACAAATAGGAACCAAGCCCTTTCCTCAAACATCCTGTACCATAATTACTAAAGCTGAAGCTAATGGACCAGGGTGATGGTATAAGGGTTATATATATAAAAGTGTTATACAAAAAGATTTGCATGCCTAAGGCTCTGAGGTCCTAGGTTTAATCCGCAGCACCACTATAAGCCAGAGCTGAGTAGTGCTCTGGTAAAAAAGAAAAATAATAATAAGGAAAAGGAACAGGAGGGGGTGGGGTGGACAAGCAGCAAAGGAGGAAGTGGTATTGTGAGGGAAAGTTTCCCATTTGAGCTTAGTGGTCTGGATGAGCAGGATTTTGTAGTGAAAGAAATAGACTAATGTTTAAGCAGAATGGGAAATTTGTGGAACTTGAGGGAAGGAATACAAAAATTAAGACTGATAAAGCCAGTGATCATAGTCTATTTCTATTTCCATTAAGTATGCTTTTTACTGCAAATGACATGAAGACAATATTAACGGTTAAAACAAATGAAGGATTGTTTTATTTTCTCAAAGTACCTAAATGTAGGACGCTAAAGGCATTGATTCAATAACTAAATAGTGTCAGAGTTAATGTCTCAGATTCTCTTAGCATTTCTGTCATGTTGGCAAAATGGATCTCTCAGCTTCTCATCTCACATCTACATTCAACTCATGAAAATGGAAAGACAGGTTGCAATAGCACATCTGGGATTCCACTCATTTAAGAGAAGCTAAAAGCATAAAGAAACAAAATGTCATAATTGGCTTGATACACAACATAACCATTGTTGGAAATTTAGGCAGCACTAAAACTCGTATAGCCAAGAAGAAGGCATTAGAAATCAAGAGGTACCTAAGACTATACTTGCAGGGTTGGTTTTGAGTGGCTTGTACACTGTGCTGATAGGAGAACTCATTCTTGCTGTATCAAAGGTAACCAACTACTCAGTTTTCCACTTGGATTATAAAAATTGCTAGGAATGGGGAGTCGGGCTGTAGCGCAGTGGGTTAAGCGCAGGTGGCGCAAAGCACAAGGACCGGCATAAGGATCCCGGTTCAAACCCTGGCTCCCCACCTGCAGGGGAGTCGCTTCACAGGCGGTGAAGCAGGTCTGCAGGTATCTGTCTTTCTCTCCTCCTCTCTGTCTTCCCCTCCTCTCTCCATTTCTCTCTGTCCTATCCAACAACAATAATAACTACAACAATAAAACAACAAGGGCAACAAAAGGGAATAAATAAATAAAATAAATATTTTTTAAAAAATTAAAAAAACATTGCTAGGAATGATTTCCATCTCTCCCTCCCCCCAGATAATTCCAAGATTTTGAACTTGATGGAAAATCATTTCAGGGTGATAGCTACTGATCAAATGAACAACTCCTCTTATTTACTTACAATGTGAAAAGACAAGATTGTACTATCTCTTTCATCCACAAAGCTTTTATTGACTTCAAACAGAGTATTATAAACAAAAGAACTTCACAGGATGTTTGAATGTGGAGATGAAAACAAGCTATGAAACCAGTCTTCATCACACAGTTTAGGAAGAGTCATAAGAAATAAACAAATATATTTAGTTTCTTAAATTCCACAGTTATGTGTAAATGTTTATTTACTCTCAAGTTATCATGGGTATTGAAATAATAAGATGTATACAGTCAGCTCAAATCTACCATAGTTTTTATATTTATATATAGATTTTACTCAATATAAAATAAAATTAATTATTGCAAGCAGCTGTGTTTCTCTCCTCTCCCAGGTCAACTAGGAATACGAAAGGAGACCACCTGGGACCACAACAAGACAGGACTACAACGACTTCAGGAACTCACCAAATCACTGGTGAGTGCAAAGACCTGTGGTTCATGGATAGAAAGGAGACTAGGGAGAGATTAAGTGGCTGGTAACAGTCCAGCAGTTTACCAGTTGAGACACCACCTTTGGTCTGTTTCACCAACAAGGGGACAGCTGAAGGGAGGAGAAGACTCCCCTAAGACACACCAAATGCAACTGTGAGTCTCCATTGCTGCTGCCCTCAGAATCTGGAGAAGCAGCATGGAGGCCCTGTGCTGACACCAGGGGACAGAGAACTAACCAGGAAACTCAGGAGGGGATTTATACCTCAGTGGCCTAGCGGTGGGGCTGTGAGGGACTCTTTGCATAATTACTGGATTATCTCTGCCCCCCCCCCCCTGCTTTATCTCTTGGTCTGGAGTGAGGGATTAAGCTAAGAAGCCTACTTATAGTTTAAAAGCCCTCAGTCTACCATAGCCTACAGGGAAGAAAAAGAACAAAAGAGGCTTATAAGCCACTTCACTCAAACTCAGGGATTAAAATAATATTGGAACGACTATCAAATTGCACAACTATGAACCTGTTAATTAATTTACTTTGACACAAGTCAATCCAGGCAAGAGTGATCAGTAATTTGAAAAGTACTGAGAGAGGAAACTCATAACATAATATATAAAATGGTTAAATCAACAAGAAGAAATACTGGAGAAATGAACCAGGACAAGAGTCCAGCTAAAAGCCTCCCAAAGGGTGAAGCACAAAATAATTAGGTCAACATCCAAATACTAGTTAAGGAAATAATCATAGCAGTGAGTAAAGAGTTTGAAAGAATTGTCATCAGAAATGCAGAAACAACAAATGAGACTCTGGAAGAAAACACTAATTATCTCAAAGTTATTAGAGAGCTGAAAGCTGAAATAGCTGAGCTAAGAACACAACTAGCTGAACAAGCTAAAACAGTATCAGAACAGGGTAAGAAAATAGATGAACTAGAGAAAATAGTGCAGAGAAGAGAGAATAGGATAAATGAGGCTGAAGACAGAATTAGCAAGATTGAAGATGAATTAGAGACAACTAAAAAAGAAGTAAGAGATCTCAAAAGAGATTAAGAGATACTTAAAAACAACAACAGAGACCTATGGGATGATTTCAAAAGAAATAATATACACATTATTGGCTTACCAGAGGAAGAAAGAGAGGGAGGGGAAGAAAGCATTCTTCAGGCCATAATAGCTGAGAACTTCTCTAGTCTAGACAACATCAAAGACATAAAACTTCAAGAAGCCCAGAGGGTCCCAAACAGAATTAACCCAGACTTAAAGACACCAAGACAATCATATTTAGAATGGAAAGAAATAAGGATGAAGAAAGAATCCTGAAGGCTGCAAGAGAAAAACAGAGTTACTTACAGAGGAAAACCCATAAGATTAGCAGCAGACTTCTCCACACAAACACTACAGGCCAGAAGAGAATGGCAAGATATCTATCGAGTGCTCAATGAGAAAGGCTTTCAACCAAGACTACTTTATCCTGCTAAACTGTCATTCAGACTAGATGGAGGCATAAAAACCTTCTCAGACAAGCAATAATTGAAAGAATAAACTATCACCAAGCCTGCCCTGAAAGAAGTTCTGAAAGGTCTCCTATAAACAGTCAGACCACCATAAATATGCCATCTATCAGAACACCTTAAAAATCTATATGAATGGCATTAAAATATATTCAATTTTTGATATCAGTAAATGTCAATGGCCTGAATTCACCTATTAAAAGGCACAGAGTAGGAAGATGGATCAGAAAACACAACCCAACAACATGCTGTCTACAGGAAACTCACCTAACTCAGTAAGACAAACACAGACACAAAGTGAAAGGATGGAAAACTATCATACAAACCAGTGGTCCATAAAAAGGGCAGGAACAGCTATTCTCATATCTGACACTAAATAGACTTTAAAATAAATAACATTAAAAAATATAGGGATGGGTACTACTTAATGCTCAGAGGATCAGTCAATCAAGAGGGCACAACAATTATTAAAATTGATGCACCCAATGAGAAGCCATCTAAATACATCAAACATTTACTGAAAGAGCTATAGCAATATATTAACAGCAACACAGTCATAGTACTGGTCAACACCCCACTCTCTCAACTTGACAGATCATCCAGGCAGAAAATCATTAAAGAAATGAGGGATCTAAATGAGGAGATAGATAAAGTAGAACTATTAGACAATTTCAGAATCATTCATCCTAAGAAACTAGAATACACATTTTACTCAAGTCCACATGGATCATTCTCAAGGACAGACCATATGTTAGGCTACAGAGACAGCATCAGTAAATTCAAGAGCACTGAAATCATCCCAGGCATCTTCTCAGACCACAGTGGACTTAAACTAACACTTAACAATCAACAAAAGATTAGTAAGAGTCCCAAAATATGAAAGCTCAACAGTACACTACTTAAAAACTACTGGGTCACAGAGGAAATAAAGGAAGAAATCAAAATGTTTTGAGAGTTCAATGAAAATGAAGACAGGAGCTATCAAAATATTTGGGACACAACTAAAGCAGTACTGAGAGGGAAGTTCATAGCCATACAAGCATACTTTAGGAAAGAAGAAAAAGCACAAATAAACAGCCTGATTGCACATCTTAAAGACCTAGAATAAGTGGGGAGACAGAGGAAATCACCCACACTGATGGACCAAGATAGCAGATTACAGAAAGAACTAAATTCCTAGAAAAATCTAAACACAAGGTAATCAAGGTCAAGGCACATTATAATTAAAGTAGTGAAGATCAAAGACAACAAGGCAATTCTAAAAAACAGCAAGGAAACACTCATGAAAGACATGTCTCTGATATCTGATTACTGTAAAAAATGACAACTAATCCCTAGCACTGCAAAAACGGTATCATCTGTTTTCCATCTACACCATGCCTCGGCCTCGTGTGAGCTTAATGTGCAGCTTGGCGATACGAGAATCCGGCATGAAGCCCAGCCAGTCTATCTTGGCGTTACTCTCGATCGCACCCTGTCATTTCACGAACATCTCATAAAAACTGCAGCAAAGGTGGGCGCGAGTAATAACATCATTGCAAGACTGGCCAGCTCCTCATGGGGCGCGAGCGCTTCCACACTACGATCATCACCTCTGGCATTATGCTATTCCACTGCAGAATACTGTGCCCCAGTATGGTTCCGTAGCCCCCATGTCCACTTGGTCGATTCCAAATTATATTCCTCCATGAGGATAATTTCTGGAACCATCCGTTCCACCCCGGTTCCATGGCTGCCAGTTCTTAGCAATATCGCCCCGCCAGATATTCGTCGGGATGCGGCATCATCTAAGTTCATTTCCCACATCTACGCTCGACCAGACCTGCCAATATACGCGACTATCTTCGCCCACCCTGTCCAATGCTTGACGTCTCGTCACCCAATCTGGTCCCCTATGCCTACACTGACTTCTCTGTTCTAGTCTCTTGGAAACAGAGTTGGCAGTCAGCTGAGGTAAAGAACAAACACCTCATCACAGACCCCTGCAAGCGTCAACCCGGCTTTGACCTAGCACGTTATGATTGGGCCCTCCTCAATCGCTATCGAACAGGCCATGGCCGGTGCGCCGCTATGTTCCATCGCTGGGGAGCCAGAGATGACCCGAACTGCCCCTGCGGCTACAGACAGACTATGACCCACATAGTCAACGACTGCCACCTTTCCAGATTCAAAGGAGGTCTCGAAACTTTACATCAGGCTCAACCTGACGCTGTTGACTGGCTACGGAAGAAGGGCAAACGCTAGAAGAAGAAGCAGGACTGCAGGCTTGTTTCTGACTTTCTTCTTCTCTATCTCCCCTTTGCCTCTCAATCGCTTTCTGTCTCTATCTATCCAATAATTAAATGAAGAAATAAATAAGTAGATTTATAATTATATTCTTTTGTTTACTATGTTCTTTTTTTAACAGGAAACATATTTTGGTGTAGGACAGGATTATTATACTATCTGACTTTTACTGAAAAAAAATGAACATAGGTTGGGGAGACAGCATACTGGTTACATAAAATATTTTCATCGGGGGTTGGGCGGTAGCACAGTGGGTTAAGCGCATGTGGCATGAAGCGCAAGGACCAGCATAAGCATCCTGGTTTGAGCCCCCGCCTCCCCACCTGCAAGGGGTTTGCTTCACAGGTGGTGAAACAGGTCTGCAGGTGTCTCTTTCCTCTCTCCATCTCTGTCTTCCTCTCTTCTCTCCATTTCTCTCTGTCTTATCCAACAATGACGACATCAATAACAACAACAATAATAACCACCACAACAATAAAACAACAAGGGCAACAAAAAGGAAAATAAATAATAAAAAAAGTTAAACAAATATTTTCATGCCTGAGACTCTTAGTCAGAGCTGAGCAGTGCTATGGTTTCTCACTATCTTTTCCTATTTTTAAAAAAGTAAATAAATCTATTTTAAAAAATTGAGCACTACTAAGAAACTTTCTTATATGAAAATAGTAGAAGCCCAATTTGCCAAAATGCATTCTTTATAAACACTCTCCAATGTTATGACACACAATATTTGATGAAATTATTTTAATTTAATTAAAAATTCTCCATACAACTTGATACTTCATACTGTTATTGACTAAGAAAACACAACAAATGGTTCAAACATTCAGTAACAAAAATTTACTTGACTAGAGTTACTAGAAAAATCACATACTAAACTATTATAACTACAGGAACTGTGGCACAATGATAGGGACTCAGTAGGTGGCTAGGGGTGGAGAGTGGTGAGGTAAAGACTCAGCAGTTAGAGAAACACCAATACTTATCTGCCTTCACCATAGAGGATGGACACAATATCTGGATACACCATATGTTGATGTTTGAGTAATTTTAAAGTAATAAGCAAAATCTCCCCTCCTCTCAAAGACATATATTTTTAATTATCTTAATTTATTGGATAGACACAGCCAGAAATAGAGAGGGTAAGGAGAGATAGAGAGGAAGAGAGACAGAAACACCTGCAGCACTGCTTTACCACTCGAAAAGCTTTCTCTATGCAAGTGGGGACTGGGTCTCAGACCTAGGTCCTTGCACATTGTTACATGTGCACTCAACCAGGTGCACCACCATCTGGCCCCTCAAAGATATTTTAGATAGACAACCTCTCCCCTCTTTTTTTTTTTTCATAAAAATTCTTCTGGGCAGGAGAGCTGGTTCATGTAGTGTAGTACCATGCATACCTTGTTATGCCTAATATCTTGGGAACAATATCGGCCTGTAGCTGTGAATCATACAGTTGTGAGATCTGGATCCCTCCGCAGCCCCCTCAACCCCCACACACACCAAAAGAAGCTCTACTTTCCCTTTTCACTTCCCTTATAGTCCCTCTTTCTGCACGGCTATTGCTAATCAGTCTGTGCTACTCTGAATGATACCCCCAGAATGGATCAGGGTTCCTCATCCTTCCTGTTCCTCAGCTGCATCAGTCTGACTTCTCTGGAAAGTTGATGACAGACATGCAAGAGGTTTATTTAGGGATTGTCTAAAGAGAACATAGGAGAGGAAGCAGAAGTAGACAAGAAAGATTTCAGAGTGCTCTGGAGACCTGCCTTTGTGACAGGAGAATGAGAAGGAAGGACTGACAGACAAAGGGGAGTCTTGGGTCACAGCTTAGCAATGAGTGTCTAAACCAGGATGATGCAAATAGCCAAGACAAACTTCCCAATGGAAAAGGTTCTCCACTGGTCAGGAAGGTAGTTTGGGGTGAAAACTATTGTGGATCCAAAAGAGTGACTTTGTCAGTTACCTCTTGGCCCCTATGAGTGTTTCTTTTTATTTTTAAAATATTTTATTTATTATTGTTTAGAAACAAATTGAGAGTTGTGAGAGAGATAGAGAGTGATAGAGACAGAGAGGACACCACTCATGAAGCTTTCCCCCTGCAGGTGGGGACCAGGGGCTTGAACCTGCATCCTTGCACAATGTAATATGTGAACTTAACCAGGTGCACCACCACCTAGTCCCTGTAAGAGGGACATTACTATGACCTTATATTGACACATTCCTTATTTTAAATCAGCACATGTGACTCCCCAACATATACCAATTTGGCCTAGAGTGCTTCTACATTATTCTTTTTCTTCTCCTCTTCCTCCATTTTTTTTTCTTCTTCTTTTTTTTTTTTTTTTTTTTTTTAGCTCTGCTCAGCTCTGGCTTATAGTGATGCAAGGGACTGAACCTGAGATGTTGGAGGTTGAAACCTCAGGCATAAGAATCTCTTGCATAATCATTATGCTACCTATCCAACTCTCTCCCACATTATTCTTATGTGAAGACTAGATGGGGAGCTTTCTCATGTCTTCTTGTGTTTATCTTTATGTCCCCATCACCCCACAGAATATTTGGCAGGCAGTGTGTTTACAGAGTGAATGGCTGCACTGAGCTGAACTAGTGTGCTGTGCAGTAAGCAAGGAAGCAGAGATCTGCTTAACAGGGTGTGGTTGGCAAAAGCAAATCAGAGGAAAAATCACAGAGACCAAAAAAGTAATAAGAGATGAAATGACAAATAGCAACATGCAGAATAATAATTAATAATAATAATAAATACTTAAGAGAGACAATTTGCATCGCAAAGTTCCATTTGATTAAACTATTTTGGCCCCCAGATTGAATTAAAATATTGACTTCAAATTTATAAGCTAGTATTGTGTACTCATTTTTGCAAAGAATCATGCTTATTTCTATAGTGGGGATGGGAAGAAAATAGAAAAAGAAAGAAAGAAAGAAAGGAATGAAAAAGGAAGGTGGAGGCTATAACTCCTTCCTTCCTTCCTTCCTATTGCCTTTCTGTAATCCTTTGTCCTTTTTAAAATTATTTTTCTTTCTAATTTTTTTTTTAATTAGATAGGACAAAAAGAAATTAAGAGACAACCAGGAGATAGAGAGAGGGAGAGAAAGATAGACACCTGAAGATCTGCTTTATCACTCATGAACTGTACCCCCTCTAAGGGGGAAGTGGGGACTCAAACCTGGGTCTTTGCTCTTGGTCATATGTGAGCTTAATTGGGTATGTCACCGCCTGGTCCCTGCTATCACTAATTTCTGGTTGCAGAGTAGTTCTAGTCTAGTTGGGAATGCACAAGAACACATTAATTAGTTTAATTTTCACAAGATTAAATTATGAATTTGAGTTTCATTTCCCCTCTACATTTACTATGCCCAGAGTTGCTGGCGATTTGACCAAAATATATTCCAAACCTGTTGTCTTTAGTCTACCTTCACCACATGATCTTAATACAAGCCTCATTTCTCTACCCTAGCCTTACAAAAACCTCCTAACAGATGTTCCTTACTCTCATCTGTCCTATCATGGTTTACTTTCTGTCTAGTAGCCCAAGAAATTTTTCCAAAACCACAAGTCATATCCTGCCATTCCCTGCCTAGAACCCTCCTGTTTTAAATGCTCTCAGAACAAAAGTCGAAGTCCTTAAAGTCATCCAGCATCAGCCTACCTGTAGAATCCATCTGAGTTTTCCCTTCTTTGTGCACTACCCTGCAGCCATACCACTCTTATGTCTCCAATAACTTCCGTTCTTTGTTCTTGGTCCCTTTTTAGGGCTTTTGCATATGTCTGTTTACTCTGTCTAGGACACTTTGCAGCCCATTTTTTTTCTTCTCTTTATATAGATCACAGAATCAGATGTTATCTAAGTGAAAATCTCTTCTCCACCTCCACAATCTAATCTATCCTTCCTTCCAGAAACTGTTTTACACAACTGTCTTTCTTTCTTTATTTATTTTAAAAAAAGGAGATATTAATAAAACCGTAGGATAGAGGGATACAACTCCACACAATTCCCACCACCAGATCTTCATATCCCATCCCCTCCCTTGATAGCTTTCCTGCTCTTTAACCCTCTGGGACTATGGACCCAAGGTCATTGTGGGATGCAGAAGGTGGAAGGTCTGGCTTCTGTAATTGCTTCCCCGCTGAACATGGGCATTGACTGGTTGATCCATACTCCCATCCTGTCTCTCTCTTTCCCTAGTAGGTTGGGGCTCTGGGGAAGCAGAGCTCCAGGACATATTGGTGGGTTGATAGCTCTTCACAGCATTTAGCAGCATATACAAAGATCTTTCATTGTTTGCGAATCCATTGTCTGTCCTTTCCCTGAAGAATGTGACCTTGAGAGCCAGAGATCTTGCTTATCTTTTTTTATTACTCTATTTCCCAGTAACTTGCACAGTGCTTTGTGAAGTTGATACTCATTAAATAGTTGTATAAAAAATTATGAACCATTGAAAAGCAAAAATGGAGAATAGATTATAGCTCAGAGTAGTTGAGGGAAGTTCTGTAGGAAGAAAGATTTCAGCTGTGAAGAGTGGTGTGAGGAACAAAGACTTTGTGGTAGGAATGAGGCACATTTTTCTTGTTTTTTTTTTTTAGTGTCTTAAAATTTAAATTAATTAATTTATTTCACTATTATCATTATCATTTATTATTATTATTGCAGAACACTGCTCAGTTTTGGTTAATGGTGGTGCTGGGGATGGTTGGGACCTTTGGTGCCTCAGGCATGAAAGTCTTTTTGCATAACCATTATGTTACCTCCCCAGCCTATTGTTAAAGGAGGACCCTGGCCTGGCTGGAGTAGAAGGTACACAAAGCTCAAGATGAGGGCAGGTATCATGTTAGGTAGTGAAGTTCAGTTGGAAGTAGAGGACAAAGAAAAGTCATTACACACCAACTGGAATATATACATTGTAGCACAGAATTTTGGCAAAGCATTGGAACTCTCCAGGGCAACTGAGAGCCAGAATGTCTGTTTACCACCTTACTTGAAATTTCAACAAATAGGAAATGAATTATAGTCTCCAAATCATGAACATAATAAAAAAATTTAGTAAGACCCATATATTACATATTTATACCAGTGATGGTGATTTTATTTTATTCCTTAGCTCCAGAATTTCTCATGAAATTTGTTCACTATTTTGATAGAATAGCTCCCTGAGTTATTCACTCGAGGAATAGTTTTCATTTACTTGACATTTTATTTTCTCTCAGGAGTGGTTTTTTATAGAATATTCATTTTTTTCCCCTTGAATGAAATAATGTATGTGAAAAGTGCTTTGCAAACCATCAGGCATGACAGAAATGGAAGGTAGAATCATTATTACCTTTAAATATCTTAAGGGATATAAACTACTGAAAGCATCAAGTTTCACTACCCTGGTTTTCTTGTTTTTTATTACAATAAAATGGACTATTTCATTATACTTGGAGACTATTTTCTGCTACCGTCAGGAGGCAAACATGTTTGTTCATTGCCAAACTACTAACTCCTAAGAAATTAATGGATCCCACTTGTTTGTGAGAGAAATCTTAGATGAATAATCAATCAAATACATATTTTTCATTCAGAAGGAAAAACAATGAACATTCTGCCAGTTTAAAAGACAAGTATTCTTCATGTCCCTGGCTTAATTCTTTCTTATTAACACACAGATTTAGGATTTAGGACAGAGAGCAATTACTGAGAACACCTAAATTTTAATTGGTGGACTACAGAACAGAGGCTGAGAGACTTTAGTTTTTAGCTCTAATTAATGGTAAAACTAGTACATTATTATTATTATTGTTATTGCCTCCAGGATTATCACTGGAACTTGGTGCCTGCACGACAAATCTACTGTTCCTGGAGGCCAATTTTTCCCATTTTTGTTGCCCTTGTTATTGCTGTTGGATAGGACAGAGAGAAATCAAGAGAGGAGGGAAAGGCAGAGAGGGGGAGAGAAAAACAAACACCTGCAGACCTGTTTCACAGCTTGTGAAGCCAACCATTGCAGGTGAGGAGCCGGGGCTCGAACCAGGATCCTTACCCCCATCCTTGTGCTTTGAGCCGTGTGTGCTTAACCCCATTGCACTAATGCTCAGCCCCCACACTAAAGATTTTAAAGAGTATACTTGAAAATGTCTTTTTCTAAATGGGTTCTACCTAATCTGTCATCCTCCATAAGTAGTTTAAAGATTTTTTTAAATTGTTTATTTATTCCCTTTTGTTGCCCTTGTTGTTTTATTGTTATAGTTATTGTTGTTGTCATTGTTGTTGGATAGGAGAGAGAGAAATGGAGAGAGGAGGGGAAGACAGAGAGGGAGAGAGAAAGACAGACACCTGCAGACCTGCTTCACAGCTTGTGATATGGCTCCTAGCATCTGTTTTTATGGATCATACTGCTATGCTGATTAAAAAAATTGGTAAACATTTTTCCATTTTGTTGGATAAATGAGTTCTAGGAAACACTTGGATTCCTGAATTAATCTCCAGTAAAAATAAAGCCTTGGCTTTTAGTTAAATGATAAAGGATAGAAACAACATGAGTGGAATGGTTTTGAGTTCTGAGGCAGATGAATAGAGGCTTGGGGGAAGTTTATCTGAAATGTGCATGAAAATAGGGACCCAGGCAAAGGTTTTGTAGTGAAGTTTGAAAACAAAACAAAAAAAACCAACCAACCAACCAACCAAACAAACAAAAAAGCATAACTTTTTTTGTGTGTGTAGATAGACTATAATAACAAAAAGTACTAACTTCTGTTTGTTTATTGCCAACAGGTTTATTGTTGGGGCTTTTGGCTTGGTGCCTGCAGGAGGAAACCACTGCTCCTGGTGGCCATTTTCTCCTTTCTAACAAATACAAACTACTAAGAGATTTAGGAAAAAAATATTATACCTGCTTTAAGAATGAAATGGGATTGAAATCTATAAGGTCAGGTAAATCTGACCTTTAAGTGCAAAATGATAGTAATATCAGTAAATAATAATAATGTCTTATATTTATCTATAGTTATGTAATGTCAAATATATATATATATATACACATACATATATACATATATATTGATATCTATGCAACACCACACTAAGCATTTCATGAATTATCTTTAAATTTATTTCTTATAAAGTTGTTTGCATTTAGATATCTGGTTTCTAATTTTTTAAATATTTTTATTTATTTATCAATGAGAAAGATGGGGGAGAGAGAGAGAGAGAGAGAAAGAACCAGACATCACTCTGGTATATGTGCTGCCGGGGATAGAACTCAGGACCTCATGCATGAGAGTCCAATGCTTTATCCACTGCACCACCTCTAGGATCACTGATTTCTAATTTGTAAGGTATAGATAAAATTTCCTTTGCTTTTGAAAAGGATCTCTTGAATGTTAAGAAAAAAAGACTTGTAAACATCATTACATTGTATGATGATGATCAGTTAGCTTTATTTATTTTTTTTCTAGCAATGATATGCTCATAAGTCTGATCTTAACCACTTTAAATCCAACTCTACTTATTTTCTTATCTTTTATTAAAGTGGTTACTTTTCAAAGTAGTGAAAATACCACATCTTTGCCATTCTCTAGCATTGTCTTTAGGTTTAAGGATATTCTGTTCTAGAAGAATGAGAATTAACTGAGTTTTATAAAGCTTATAAAGGAGAGTTTTATAAGGAAATATGAAGGTTTTGGAATTTCACCTTTTACCTCAGAAAAATATAAGCCTGTACCCTTCAGGGCATTAGAAAACACATCTATTAAATCAGGGCTTTCCTGATAAAAATGGACATGTGCTCTCTTGACAATGTTACCTATTTAAATTCTGTTGGGCTACCACAATCATGTGCCTGGAGGGTTCCACAAAGTGAGTGTAATATATCAAAATTAAAAGAACCTACTTATATAGTTAATAGTTATATCAGAACTATTATCTATGATTCATTAGAAATGACCCCCAAATCATCATTTAATCAAATGAAGTTTTATTAACTCCTATACATTTTTAATAGCCATCTTATTCTGTTCATTGTAATTCAAGGTTGTGGCTCTGCTGCCATCATGAATCACTTGTTTTGCTCTCCTGATATCTAAAACCAGCGTTAACCTTTTGCTCTATCTTGATGTCAAAATACTCCAATTTGATTTGATGCAGTTTTATTCTACTTGTACATATGCCTCTACTTTATAGAGTATCAGAAATAATGGACATATATGAAAAGTTTTTTTTTTCTCCAATCATCTATAGTAATTAAAACTCTAGGTAAATGGGAAATCCTTGACAGTAATGTTCATCTTTAAGGATGTCTTTTCATTGGCATAGAACACAAATGTGGAGTGTGTACAATAACTAGTCAAAGACAGAGGAATAAATGGAAGTTTTATCTCCTGAACATTCCCAAGGATCCCATCTTTGCGCTCCCTAAAGCATGATTCATGACTCATTGGAGTTATTAGTGACCTTCAAGGCAATGCAGGCTAGTCAAAAAGATTCACATTTCAAGACCTTATGAAACAGTAATACTTATGTAGGACTCTGAAATAAAAATAATCCCATGTAGATTGCATACTTGCACTGATTTTTCCCTAACCCCCTTGCAAGATAAAGATCTTTGGATCTACTTCAGTCCTGTAAGAACATCATACATCGGAAAAGGTAGCAACAACAAATGCTGGAGAGGTTGTGGGGACAAAGGAACTTATCTGCTCTGCTGGTAAGATTGTAAACTGATCCAACCCCTGTGGAGAGCAGTCTGCATAACTCTCAGAAGACTTGAAGTGGACTTACCCTATGACCCTGCACTTCCTCTTCTGGGGATATATCCTAAGGAACCAAACATACCCATCCAAAAAGATCTGTGTATACCTATGTTCATAGCAGCACAATTTATAATAGCCAAACCTAGAAGCAGCCCAGGTGTCCAACAACATATGAGTATCTGAGTAAGTTGTGGTATACTACTCAGCTATTAAAAATGGTGAATTCGCCTTCTTCACCCCATATTGGATGGAATTTGAAGGTATCATGTTAAGCGAGATAAGTAAGAAACAAAAGGACGAATATAGTATGATCTCACTCATAGATAGAAGTTGAAAAACAAGATCAGAGGGGAAAACACTAAGTAAAACTTGGGCTGGAGTTGGTGTATTACACCAAAGTAAAAGACTCTGGGTGGGGGTGGGGGAGTTCAGGTTCTGGAACATGATAGCAGAGGAGGGCCTAGTGGGAGTTGAATTTTTATGTGGAAAACTTGAAATGTTGCACATGTACAAACTATTGTATTTTACTGTTGACTGTAAACCATTAATCCTCCCCAAATTATTTTTTTAAAAATTGGATCCATTCTTGTCAAATGAATGCACAGTTCCAAAGGTCTATTAGCAGTCACACCAATAGATTTTAGAGATATACTGTCAAGGACATGAAATTAAATGTGCAGTAGAGATTAAACTGAGGTGTGAATTTTTTTCTTACTTAATACTCAAAATCCAGTATGATGTATTTTGGCTGTAAAGTGGTTATTCTTTTTTAGATGCAAATACCATCAGAGAAGGACACAGGAAATCTATGACAACCCAGCCTTAACTATTCTAAGATCAGGCTAGAAATTAAGTTTCTGGCAGGAAACCACATGTGTTTTGAAATCTTGTATAATGTGCAATGAAATCATCTCTTCCTCTTCTGTCTTCTGTATCCTCTAATAGCAGTCATTGTTTTAGTAGAGAAGTAGGCATTTGCCTTTTCTCTTGTTCATATAGAGATGTATAAGTTATTTTTATAATGAAATGAACAGCATGCCTGATACTAAAGTATTTTTTTTCTGATGTTTCCAACATTTTTTTCTTCTCGAGGATTAAATAAAAGTTTCATCTCCTCCCATTTTTTTTTTTTTTTTTACTGAGTTAACATAGGTTTACAAAATTACAAGATTTTAGAACAGGCTAATGTATATGTGTGCAGGCATGTACACATGTGTGTATACAACTCACAGTAAACAACACCAAAGTTCCTGTGCTACCACCCCAGATGGAACTCTCCACCTCACTCCCAATTCCTTTCTATAACCATCCTGCTTTTCAGTGTATCAGTTTGATCATTGTTTAAAAGTTGTGATATAGGCCAAGAATAGGACTTGGGGACTTGATTAGCATATGACTTAGGCTGAACTTGAGAACACAATTAGTATATAGCCATAGACTTACCTAAACCAAGTTATTTAACTTCCAGGCAGCTGGAAGTTGACCTTCTTTTTGTCTAGGCTCCTTCTCTACCTGAGCTCTTCAGGCCTGCTCAGCTTTCCAGGACTTGCCATGCTGCCTGTCTCAGGAGACAACATGTGGAGCTGAATTTTGATAACTTCAGGATTCACGGGCCTGGCCTACTCTTACTTCTACTGATAATTGCCTAGCTTGCTGTACCTAATATATACTGTTGCGTACCGCTGTACCGCCATGAAATAAACCTTGATTGTTTTAAACCCACACCAAGGTACGCTCCCACTAAGTCCTTTTATTTTTTAATTACAATATTTAAATAAGATGTATTAAATACAAAATAAAACCCTTCAATCAAGAACAGGTATAGGTGCTCAATAAGTATAGCTTTCCTTTATCTACCTTCATTAAATGCATGGTAAGCAGAACCAAATGCCACAAGAACTAATTTTTATCTGCAGGGAAGAAGAATGAACACTTTTATATGCACTGAAGAAGGCTGATATACTCATTAGTTGCTTTGCATGTTTTAGTTGGCTCCCTTGAATGCTTTATGATTGTAAGAACAGAATCCTATCACTCTCATTCAGTCATTTCTCCCCCAGAATTTAGGGTAGTCCATGACTTATTGGAGTTCAAAAATTGTACCCAGTAAAGGAATGCATTTTCCTTTTCAGTCCTTCTAGCAATTGGCACAGTTGTCAAACAACTTATAGAATCATCAGTTGTAACTAGGTCCTAAGTCTGGGCTATTACAAACTGTGTTTCTGATGAGTGGCTAGTAAAGTTGTGGTAACATACACATAGCATACTACTCAGCTGTTAGAAATAATGAAGTCATCTCCCTTGCTTTACTTTGGATGGAGCTCGAAGGAGTTAGGTTAAATGAGGTAAATCAGAAAGAGACGGATGATTACCAGATGATCTCACTGTTAGACAGAATTCAAAAAACAAGGACAGAAGGGGAAAACATGAAATAAAACTTGGACTGGGTTTGATGTATTGTAACAAAGCAAAGGATTTGGGGAAGAAGAAGAGGATGGAGGTGTGTGGGGGAGGACTTTGGGGTCCTGGTGGTTGGTGGTGGATGTAAGATGGGATTGAGAATGTGGAGAAAAAGGAAGACATCTGCTTTTGTTTATCTGGGAAAGCAGTGTACTCAGCCAATCATAACTACCTTTCCACTTACTGCAGGAAAATTGGACTTATACTGGATGCATGGCTGAGTGTCAGGCTTCTAGATTATAAGCACATAGACATAGTTTCAGCACTGTAGCTGCTTTCTAAGTAACAAACGACTCAGATTATATACAATAAGCACTGTGTCTCTTTTATGCATACAAATGTTGTGTGTATGTGTGTGTGTTTTCTGAAGTGTAAATGAACAGAATTCCTTTTTTTTCAGGCACTATGGCCTGAAAAAGAGGTGAGGCAATCTTAGTCCAGCCAGCTTAAGCAAAGGGTTCATTCAGCTGACTGAAAATACATAGCAGTTACCAGGTATTTCCTACTCCCATATTCAATAGCTTCACTGTCAGTTCTCTGTCATAAACATTTACACCTCATAAGTAATGATCATAAGGCAAGTTATCTGCTTAAAAGGTCACAAAAATAAAAGCTGAGGGTCAGGCAGTAGTACACCCAGTTTAGTGTACACATCATCACACACAAGGATCTAGGTTCAAGCCCCTGGTTCCCAATTGCAAAGGGAAAACTTTACAAGTGATGAAGCTGTGATGTGGGTGTCTCTCTCTTTCCCTCTCCACCTCCTCCTTTCCTCTCAATTTCTCTTGGTCCAATAAAATTAAAAATAATAAATATTGAAAAACATAACTATGGTATGGAATGAATTTATTTTATTTAAAAGATATTTTATTTAATTTTTTATTTCTTTGCCTCCAGGGTTATCGCTGGGGCTCTTGTCACCACTACAAATCTACTGTTCCTGGAGACTATTTTTTCCCTTTTGTTTTGTCCTTGTTGTTTATCATTGTTGTTGTTATTATTGTTATTGCTGTCATTGTTGTTGGATAGGACAGAGAGAAATAGAGGACAGGAAGACAGTGAGAGGGAGAGAAAGACAGACCAGCAGACCTGCTTCACTGCCAGTGAAGCAACCCCCCATTGTAGGTGGGGAACCTGGGGCTGGAACTGGGATCCTTAAAATGGTCCTTGAGCTTCGCGCCATGTCCACTTAACCCTCTGCACTACCACCCGACCCCCTTATTTACTTTAAAAAAAAAGAGATACAGAGAGAGAGAGAGAGAGAGAGAGAGAGTGAGGGAAAGACTAGAACACTGCTCAGCTCTGGTTTATGGTGGTACCGGGAATTGAACCTGGGACCTCAGAGCATCAGGTATGGAAGTCCTTTGCATAACCATTATACTGTCTTACCTACTTAGGGTGTGAATTTTAAAAGATATAAGAAATTGATAGCAAAATTTAAAAAGACTTAATTGAGAAAAATAGTGTTCTTCTGATTATCAGGACATGATGCCTATTGGAGTCCACTACTTCTAGTAGACTTTTCTCTCTCTCTTGCAATCATAGATTAAAACAGGTAGAGAGAGATAGAAAGAGAGAGTGAGGGTGAGTGGTAGCGCAGCGGGTTAAGCCCACATGGCGCGAAGCATGAGAACAGGTTTGAGGATCCCGGTTCCAGCCCCTGGCTCCCCACCTGCAGGGGAGTCGCTTCACAAGCAGTGAAGCAGGTCTGCAGGTGTCTATCTTTCTCTCCCTCTCTCTGTCTTCCCCTCCTCTCTCCATTTCTCTGTGTCCTATCCAACAACAACATCAATAACAACAACAATAACAATAACAACAACCATAAACAACAAGGGCAACAAAAGGGAAAAAATAACCTCCAGTGGATTTCTAGTGCAGGCACCGAGCCACAGCAATAACCCTGGAGACAAATAAATAAATAAGTAAATAAAAATAAAAATAAAGGAAGAAAAGAGACACTATAACATTGCTTCACCTCTTGTGAAGCTTTTCTCTTGCTCGTGGTATTCTTATGTGGTGATGGATGCTACAATCCGGGTCCTACTGAAGGTCAAAGTGTGTACTCTCTCAGGTAAACCATCTCCTACTCCTAAATCAACATATTGGACTACATTACTTTAAAATGGGTGTGGATTCATTCATCTAAATGACCTATCACATACCCTGTCCCACTATTTCATCAAATTATCTCTGCCAGATTCTGTGCCAAATACAAAACTTTTGTTGGCATCATGTTCTCTGTCAAGCAGCAATAGCAATTTTTGCCATGTTCGATAAATGTATACCCATTAGAAATAATAACAACATTTCTTTTCTCAGGCATAGAAGGGGCTTCTTTCTTTACCTCCAGCTTCTGATATTGTGTAAACAAACTGCTGCATCTAAATTAAATAAATAATTATTTGTTAATGCTCTTGAAGACTTGTGAATTACTAGATATTTCAATTTCATGTACCTTTACTAGATGACTGCTCACAGAAGGATTTTCAAACGGTTATTTTATTTATTCTTTAGCATATTTTCCATCTAAATTTACATTCCCTCTTTCCTTTTTGTTTTTGGAGACTCACATTGTGCAATTTCATTGCTCTGGAATATATATCTCAGTTCACACAGGGCTTTCTAAACCAAGGAAGTAGGAAGTTTGGATTTTATCATGTTCTCAAAAGGAAGCCACCCATGTATTTTAAGCAGGAAGTGACATAACCTGATATATGTTTTAGCATGTACATCTGCAGAGTGGTTTGTAGTTATTAGGCAGAGGTGGTTAGTGGAGGAAAGTCTGGGAGGTTTCTTGGAAGACATTGTTGGGGAAGTGTGGGGAAGATACGATTGCAACATATACCAAGACTATAGCCTTGAAGATGACAAGAACTTCTTGGAACTGAGATGTGTTTAGAGCTTATGGAGAATTTAATAAAGATATTGAGCAACTGAGTTAGTAAGCGGATAGCAGAGGGTGAGAAACAGATTGATTTTAGCTATGTGCGAAATAGAACCAAAGCACTATAAGAGATGAGGGATGGTGTTAAATTCTGTTCTTTAGAAGTCTTAGTCAATGAGCTAGTGGAGAGGACTAACCTAAAGGATACAAGGTCAAGGAAGAAAGAAAAGAAAAGAAAAGAAAAGAGAAGAAAAGCTCTAATTTTTAAGAGTTTTAATAGCCTTATGAGCTAAAAGAAAAAAAAAGACAGCCACACTGTATTTAAAAATAGTTAAAATAATTAAAAGTCCTATAGCAGAAGAGGAGAAACTAGAAAAAGAAGACACTCTAATAGAATGTTGTTGAGTGGGAGTCCGGTGGTAGCGCAGTGGGTTAAACGCACGTGGTGCAAAGCGCAAGGACCGGCATCAGAATGTTGTTGAGAATAATATAGAGCTGTTGGAAAGAATAAGGCTCAGAAACATTTTGGAAATTGGTTGCACTTTAATTATGTGAAAAATAACTGTTCCTTTTATTTAATGTAGAGACTTAACCTATGGCAAAACAGCCAGCAGAGAAATTGCAACACATTTGGATAGTTGTTTTTATGTTACATGCACAATTTCTTTTCTAAGATTGTACCTAATGAATGAATTAAGAAAAAAATATAATAGGGTACAACAATAGTGATGCCAGAAAGACTACAAACAAACTAGAGGAGATATGATGGTTATCTTTGAGGTGGCAAGGGGTGACACAGAATTTTGGTGGTGGGTGTGGTGTGGTACTAAACTCTGTAGTCCTACAACCACTATTGATCACAAATAAAAAGATGAAAAGAAAAAAAAAGAAGAGAAAATAGAAACCCAGAGGGGAGAGAAAAGAAAAGAAACTTACAGTCATTTGAACCGCTGAAAGAAAGTTATCTTATATGCTTGCTAATGAAAATGTTTCAACTTTTGACTTAAAAAATATTGTTTTCCACAGATTGGAGATTTCTAAGAACACTAGAAATAATCTTACCCTATGATCCAGCTATTTCTCTACTGGGTATACACCAAAAGGAGACAAAAGCATTTATCAGAATAGATCTTTGTATACTTGCAGAATTTGTAATATTCCAAATCTGGAAACAACCCAGATATCCAGCGAAGGATGAGTGGCATATGTGCACAATGGAATGTAATTTAGCTGTTCAGAGTGAAGAAGTCATCTCCTATGCATCATCTTAGATGGAATTAGAAGACATCATGTTAAATGGGATAAGCTAAAAAAAGAAGAGAGAGAGAACAAATACTAAACAATCTCACTTATAAATAGGACTGATAAATAGTGTCACAGAGGGAGAATACATGATGAAAACTGGACTGGGCTTGCTGTAGTGCATCAAAGCAAAGGACTCTGGGGAAGGAGGGAGATGGAAGGGTAAAAGAGAATTTATGGAGTCCTGGGCCATAATAAAATTATACTCATATATCAATGAATGCATTGTAAAGCCTTAGTCCCCACAATAAAAAATGTCTCCCTGTTTATATTTAAATATGAAAGGGTATGACTTTGAGGAAATATATTTAAATATAAAGAATTAATAGAATGCAAATCATACTTAAGGGCTGTTTGGGAGTAACTTAATTTCCCAACATCCATCTTGTGCTGGGAATATATCACAGTCTAGATTCTTCTGGAGAGATGATAGCTTTTTTTTTGTTGAGTCTCACAAAAATTGTGGGGGAATATTACATATTTGTGTTCTGTACTGGGAGAAGTAAGCAGTTTTCAGTCAACAGACCTAGTCAAGACCATTCATTTATTCATTTGACATACATGAATTATACTCAAATCCCAAAATGCATGATACATATTCAAACTACTTTTGAGGTCACAAGCCTTCTCCAGAGAATCTTCCTATCCTTTGCAGTAACTAGTTCTAGTCTATGAATCAAATGAATGAGACTGGAAAAGGGAAAGTTGATACTGGTTAAAATGTTTAGAGAAGACTTATTGACATAATACATGGTTAGCTTGCTCTCATTAACAGATGGACAGTCTATCTAGGAACTAAAAGAATTAAGAAATTGTAGCTTTTAAAATTTTGGAATTAATAATCACCTCCTTATCTATATGTGAACTGCCTCTGGATACTCATTCATTCATTCATTCATCAGTTAATTTAGTACTCACTGTTGATCTCTTCAATGCTTAGTGCTATAGTATAATGCTATAGCATAAGCATACACTATGACACAAAACAGTCTCTATTTTTGCCCTAAAGAAACTTAAAGCTTAGTAATGGAGACAGGAACAAAGCCAGCAAACAAATAAAAATTAATACATAGATAAGAGCATTAAAATTTTTAAAAATATGGTTGGGTAGTTGTGTACCCAGTTGAGTGCACATGTGACAGTGCACAAGAACCTGGGTTCAAGCCCCCAGTACCCAGCTGCAGGCAGAAGCTTCACAAGTGGTTAAAGTGTTGCAGGTATCTGTCTATCTTTTTCTCTCTCTATCTCCTCCTCCCCTCTTGACCTCTCTCTGTCTCTATCCAATCAATAATAATTAAATAATTTTTTAAGCATTGCTGCTTTATAGTGAGGCAAGGTCCTGGGAAGGCCAACAGATGGCTTATGATGACATTTCTGATGGAAGTAAGTGACGAGTGGTGGTCCAGAGAGAGGTCCATTAGAGGTCTAGGACCATCATATTTGTGTGGGAATCCAAAGGTTCCCTTACTAAGGCCCCAGATGACGAGGTGGTGTGATATTGACCAAAAGGGCCATTAGTCAGTGAGCCAGTCTCTTTAGGCCCTGGCTTTGTACTGCAGTAAAAATGGAACACTGAAGTGAAGCAGTCCTGGTAAAAGGAGGAAATTAACAGTCTAAAGGTGTGTGTGTCTCTCTGTGTGTGATGTCCTTTCATTTCATAAGCATGTTGAGTCATTCTGGGCAGTGGGGAGATAGCAGTAAGAAGACAAATCAGATATCCAATAAATATTTAATTTCAGACTACAATAAGGTGCTATAAATATGGTATAACATCATGGATGTGGTCATAATTGCTTTAATTAGGGAAATCAGAGACGGCTCCCAAGGAGAAGACACCATCTGCATGTCCTGAGGTGATAGGTTTTCAACAGAGTATATGCAAAGGCCCTCAGACGTGCTGGTTCTGTGAAGCTCAGTTTTTCATTTCATGATGGCTGAGAATATTCTTATGGTCCCTGCATTACACAGCCCACAAGCACTCCTTGTTTCATCATGTGGAGAGGTAGCTCAACAACTCCAGGAAGTAAAAATCGGCCCTGCATACTACACTTCATCTCTCTTCTTTTCTGTCAATCTTTGTAATTTATTTTTCCGTTGCAGCTACATTGCCAGCAACACCTGCTCATTTGTGGTGAGCACTGTAAAGTACTATAACAGTAAGCTAGGAAGAGCCTCAAACAGAAGAAAGAAGGGACCCAGTGTGACCAAGAAGGCTGGATCAGGAAATGAGTGTACAACAAGTAAGTATGAGGCATAGTTCCTTGACAACTCAAAATTCAGTTCAACCGTCTGTCACTAAGTTGCTACTATGAGAGCTCTGAGCCAGATGATTACATCTTCCTAACATTTGTATGAGCATTGGCTGAGAATGTGATCTCTAAGTGTGGAAGCAAATGTCGGGATATCTATATCTGCACAAGATTGCAGTGGAGAATCATCTCCTCAGAGACAAACTGAGACTTGGTCACATTGCTATAAGAACTGAGATGTTTCACATTGTTATTCAACGCAAAACTATATAAAACACACAAATCTATTTTATTTATAGAATTAAACAACACCCAAGAATCAGAGTCAATAAACAATATAAGAAGTACCCTGCCTAAAAACAGATTTGATTTTTATAGTGGTCCTTTGTAATAAGTCAAATTGTACTGAATTTACTGGTTAAAGGACAGTCTACATAGTGAAAATAAATTACAAAGGGACAGAAAAGGGCTCTGAACACAGGATTTCTGATGAAAAATCCTGATGGCAAATCTTATGAGATGTTAACTATCTTCTTTTTTAAAAAATATTTTGTATTAGTGATTTAATATTGAGTTAAAAAATTATTAGACAATGGGGATATAATTCCATATGATTTCCTCCACCAGAGTTCTGTGTCCCAGATCCCTCCATTGGAAACTGCAGTAGTTCTCCCAAGGTCACTAATATGGGCTGATCCTATAACTATCTACATCTATCTGTATCTATTTATCTTATCTATCTATGTGCTTATTTATCTATCCATCTATCTATTTTTTGCCATTTTTCCCCAATGGTCCTCCTGCCTTCACTTCCTTTCTAACTTTCTTTTCACTTACCTATCTTTCCTTTTTTCATCTTATGTCTTAGATAAGAGAAACAGTGCCTGGCTTCCTCTGGGATTTTCCAGACTTGCTTCCCTTTTAGTGTTGTTATAAAAACAAGATTCTTGGTGACAAAAGCTTCAAGGTCTGGTGGAATGAAGGTATAGAATCCTCTTATTTTCTTCCCCTATGATTTATCCCTCTGAAAGTATAAATCAAAATTCTTTTGGGGTGCAGATGGTGGGTGTTCTGTTTTCTGTAATTGCTTCTTTGCTGGAGATGGACATTGGCAGGTTGATCCATATCCCCAGAATCCAGCTATTTTCTTCATGTTATGACAGCCTCTTGCCAGGCAGTTTAGTAAGCAATCAAGAACAGTGATGACTGTTTCTGGATAAGAACATGAGTTAGAATCTCTGTGTTGCATGCTTCACCTCAGACTGCGTCCAGAAACTTCACGTGTGGAATGACAACCCTTCAGCTTCATTACTCGGGTGAGACCTTTCCTTTTATAGTACACTCTAATTTCATCTCAGGTGGTTCACTTTCTAACAAAGTCCCAAAACCTAGATATACACCAGTTTCTGTGAGAGAGAGCTTATGTTCACACGTATCCATAAACTACTGCAAAATATATACCTGAAAGCAGAAGTACACTAGAGTTTGCAGTGAGTACCTCCCTAACACTTCCTCTCCACTATTCCAAGCTTTGGGTCCATGATTGCTCAACAATTTGTTTGGCTTCATATGTTAACTCTCTTTTCAATCACCAGGTTCCAGATGCCATCAAGATGCTGGCCAGGCTTCCCTGGATTGAAGACCCCACCAATGTGTCCTGGAGCTCAGCTTCCCCAGAGACACACCCTACTAGGGAAAGAGAGAGGCAGACTGGGAGTATGGACCAACCAGTCAACACCCATGTTCAGCAGGGAAGCAATTACAGAAGCCAGACCTTCTACCTTCTACAACCCTCAATGACCCTGGGTCCATGCTTCCAGAGTGATAGAGAATGGGAAAGCTATCAGCGGAGGGGGTGGGATATGGAGATTGGGTGGTGGGAATTGTGTGGAGTTGTACCCCTCCTACCCTATGGTTTTGTTAATTAATCCTTTCTTCAATAAAAAAAAAATTAAAAAAAAAAGAATCTCTGTGTTGCTTCTTGCTAATATGGGATCTTGAAACTGTCATTTTTACCACCTAAGTTTTCATTTTTTTTTATCTCCATAAATGGGAATAATATAATAAAGCCCATTTCACTGGGTTGTTTAAAGATTAAATGGATTTCTTACATTAGGTGTCCCATATCATGCCGACACATTTGTCATTCACAAAAATGGGAGCTACTTGTCATCTTGGAAGAGAGAACTTGACCTTTTGATTGCTCTTCCTAAGCTTGATCTAATCAATGTATCCTTCCCATTTGGAAAATGTGGTACTATTGAAATCCAACCCATTCTGTAGGATCTGAGCATGCCTTCATTTGAGTATCCACTTCCTACTGCCCAGTCTCAGGTTTGCCAACAGAAATGGCAATATCAGTCATGTCACTACACTGTCTGAAGGCTAAGCTACACCTAAAATTTCTTGTTGTAGAACATAGAAAAGCCTCATGCTTGGGTCACTGTTAACTTTTTAACAGAGTCACTGCCCCTTCTACCATTCAAATGTCTAAATAGGAAAACTTGCAAAATATTGTACACATCATGCTGGAACACTTATTGGACTTATTAAGAAGAAATTCATTTCTAATTTGAAATTGTTGCATGCTTACTCCATCAAACAAATACGCTGCCTGTAACATTATGTAGAAAGATTAAAAATAAATGAGTCATACAGCCTTTGAAGTAGAAAATAGATCTGAAAAAAAAGGGAAGTGAATTGTTATAAGTATACAAGACAGGTCTTATGTACTCAGAAACTCATTTATGTTTCTCCAAATCAACATGCAATACTCAGCACAGAGAACTATCAGAACTATTGAATATAAAGCACAGAAGATAACAGCAGTGATTATAATATGCAATTGTGCAGCTGTGATATCATCCCCTCCCTTTCCCTGTACCCTTTCCCCTCTTGCAGATTGGTTGCTATGTTAATATTTGAGGCTTAAAGAACCAGAATTAATGCATTCAGCTTTGCCTGTGATGTGTTGGTTTCCTGTCAAAAAGTCCTGACAGAATCAACAGCTGATGAATCAGGATAATTAGATGGAAAGATGCAATCCATCACAGTCTTTGCGCACACAATCATTGCTTGCTTGGAGGGAGGGAAAGGCCCTGGAACAAGACAACTCCCTTCCCCCATTCTTCTAGAGGGCAAGGCAGCAATTCTGAGCTATAAATAGGCCACCAATTACTTTTTTTTCCCTCAGAATAATAAATATGGAGGGAACTCTTTATCTTCTTTCTTTCTTTCTTTCTTTCTTCATTTCTTCCTTCCTCTCTTTCTTTCTTTCTTTCTTCATTTCTTTCTTTCTTTCTTTCTTTCTTTCTTTCTTTCTTTCTTTCTTTCTTTCTTTCTTTCTTTCTACTAGAGAGGGAGAGGCAAATAGAGACTGAAAGCAACAACTGCACTGAAGCTTCCTTGAATGCAGTGAGAACCAGACTTAAACCTGGGTTGAGTACATGGCAATGCAGTGCACTGTCCAAGTAAACTATTTGCTAATCCTCTTTTTCTATTTTGATGAAAAATATGAACTACTAGAAAATCCATATGGAATCTGGGGAATGCAATAACCCCCCCTAAAACAGACAAAGTTCAAGCTAATCACACTTACCTTCATCAAATATCTTACTGCTTTATTTATTTATTTAGCCACCAGGGCTATTGCTGGAGCTCAGTGCCTGCACTACGAATCCACTGCACCTAGTGGCCATTCCCCCCCATTTTTATTGTTGTTGCTTTTGTTGGATAGGACAGAGAAATTGAGAGGGGAGGGGTAGATAGAGGGAGATAAAGGCACCTGAAGACCTGCCCCATGGCTTGTGAAGTGACTCCCCTGCAGGTGGGGAGTCCAGGGGCTCAAACTGGAATCCTCGTGCCAGTCCCTGCACTTCTTACTATGTGTGCTTAACCTGATGCACCACTGCCTGGCCCCTACTGCTCTTTTAATGGTGATGGATTTTCTATTATTTGAGAAGTCTTATGGACTGTGTGACCATCCTCCCAAGAATGTTCCAGTTCACTCATACAGTGAAAATTAAGAAGTGTCGGGGGATGGGGGACAGGAGGAGATGAGAGAAACATAGGAAACTGACTGCTAGAGAGAAGGTGAAACTGTAAAGAATTTTCATACTGAGTGCAGAGTACCAGACTCTATACCTCTTCCATTCTATTTCCATCTTTTCTTTTCTTTTTTATTTAAGAAAGGAGACGTTAACGAAACCATAGAATAAGAGGGGTACAATTCCGCACAATTCCCATAACCTGATCTCCATATCCCATCCCCTCCCCCGATAGCCTTCCCATTCTCTATCTCTCTGGGAGTATGGATCCATTTCCATCTTTTCTATGATGTCTTTACTTCCGAAAAGGAATGTGAAGGGAGCAAGGAAATATTACTCCGGTGTCTGACAGCACATAAAAAAGAGCACCAAATAATTCATCTTTATGGCCTACCTTTTTACTGTGTACTCAAGAACATTTGAGAATTCAAAGTCTTGCTGCAGTCGCTGGCTAAAATCTTCCTACTCTAGACCTACAGCAGGCTTCTTGTTCCTGTTTGGCTATAGCAGCCTATATTTACTTACCTCAGAGAAATTTACTGAAGTTCTAGGGGAAAGATGGGGAGTGGTGAAGTGTGTGTGTGTGTGTGTGTGTGTGTGTGTCACTACCTTGGCTTATTCTTCTAAGCTCTGACCATGGTACACATAAAGTTATTTTGGAAACTCTAAGAAACAACCTGGATTGCCTCTGATTTATGTCTCTAAGAACATTTAGCTTTGTCAAGGGCAGCTTTCTGAAGTCTCCATTCAGTTAGTTATGTACTTAGAAAACTGTCTTCAAAATTGAGGTGGGTTGAGGAAGCAGGAAGACTAGAAGAAGAAGAAAGCTAAACAAGGATTGTATTTATCTTAGTTATCTTTTTTTTTTTTTTCTTAAATCACAAGAGGTTGGGTAGCAACAAGGACAGGAAACATTTTACTTGTTAGGAAAGCTGATGTAATAAATTATGAAACTGGTATAGCAAAAGGCCTATGAAATAGTTACACCCTTAGAAAAGGCAGTGGCTTCCCTTTGCCCTAGGATATTGCTAATGATAAAGATATTGGGTAACACCCATGTTTTACAGTAACCCAGTACAGATTTCAAAAGGCACCAGACCCTATCAACTCTGATTTATAGCTTTAGGGACAGTGATAGGCATGCATAATTAAATAATGTGATATGTACATAAATCTTTTCTCTGATCACTTGTCTAAAATTTTCACTTTTCTAAAGAGTGAAGATTAATTTTTAATGTTATTAGATTAGCTAGAATAAAGCTTAAGAATAGGCACATTTGAACATTTGATAAAATATAGTTTCCCTTTTTTGTTATGAGAGTAGTAAAGCAACCTCTAAATACCCCACTTTACCTCTTGCAGCTGCTACCAGAACAGGAATATATATATATATATTCCATTCAATAAAAAAGAAAACGGCTGAGTACTGAAAAAGCATAAACTGAATTCTCCTCTAGTATGAGCAGCTAAACGTCATTTAAAAAGAAGTGATCAAAATATAGTACACAACCACGTAGTTTCTCCATGGAAATTTACATAACAATTACATGATTCTAAAAATTGTTTTTATCTGATTTTTAGAGCATGTACTGTTTTGTTTTTTAACCACAGAAATAGAGACTATGTTCTTGGAACATGTTTGGAGTTAAATGAGATGAATATGATGAAAATAACTCCTTCCTTTTTAGCAAATTATTATTCTGATTAAGTAAATAAATCGCTTTTAAATTAAATTTTTCAGATTTCAATTTTAGTCTTGTTTTTTTATTGAAGTAACATATAACCTGTGAGTTTCAAGAATGCATTGTTGAAAATTAACATGTGTGTAAGTCACATAGGGTCCACTAAAAGTTCAGTTTTATCCTAAACAATGGCCCCCTTTCCCTTCTGATAATCATTAATTTGGTCCTGTAATCTAGAGTTTAATCTAGTTTTTTTTTTTTAAATTTAGTTCATCAGTTTGGTTTCCTTATATAACACATGAGTGAAATCATAGAATAACTCTTTCTCCATCTCACTTATTTCACTAAGTATAATGCCTTGTCTTTGCAAATGGCAGGAAACCATTTTTAAATAGATGAATGAAATTCAATTGTATACTTTAAAAATCTGTTTTTCCCTCGCTGTCATATCTCTGCAAATTTATCAATTTTGATTAATATACTTACAGGACCAGTAAGCTGAAATATAATTCACTCACACCATTTCCTTTTATAGTAATATGCATATTATATTACTTAAACATATAAAATAACAAATGTGGTAACATAAATCTGTGAACAGTTTTGATTGGACTTATTTTATTAGGTAGACTTTAAAGTATTTTAAATAATGACAAAACTAAAAGACAATCAGTTTCTAATTCTAGTCTTTTTTGGCATCTTAAAGATATTTTGGGAACTGTAACATAATTTTCTTGAGGGCCAAGATAAAATAATTGTTATACAGAAGAGTTTCTTTTTCTTTTTCTTTCTTTTTTTTTTTTTTTTTTGCCTGAGACCTAAAGTCTCTTGTTCAAGAGGTCCCAAGTTTCATCCTGGCACCAACATAAACCAGAACTGAATGGTGCTCTAGTAAAATATAAAATAAATGTTGAGTCCTTTGATCTTGTTGTTTACTTAAAAAATCTAAATGAAAATGAAACTGGTAAAAATGAAAATAAATATTTCTAAGTATAGCTTGCTACAGGATTAGTGTCATCCAAATTTCTGGATAAAGAAATGTAAGTATACTTAAGTAGACTACTTAGCTCATATTTAATTTCCTGTAATTTTAGTCAAGAGAATTTGATCAACCCATTAAATTTCATTCAAATAGAATCTCTATGAGACAAAATTGCTACAAACAGCATCACAATGTGTTTAAAATATGAGGCTCTGACAGATGGGATTTAGAGGAACAGCACAGGAGAGAAACAATTTAAGAATCCATGAAAGCCTAAGGGCACAGTGAAAAAAAAATGAAACAAATAATGAAATAATGACACAATAACATGTGCTAGTCTTAAATCCATCAAAGATAATAAAAAGATACCCTAGGTGAGTATATATTTATCTTTTTAGAATGAGTTTTTTTTATTATATTGGCTTTAAAATGTATAATTTTATAATTTTTTTAAACAGGTATCTATTGGGGACATGCTCAAACTTTTAATGTGATGAGAGAAATACATTAAGGGATGAATATTTCAAAATAATCTAATATTAAAATTATGTTATGTGATGCTAGACCCAGAAAGCATTCTTCTTTCTTTTTAAGAGCAACAAATAATGAAAGAAAAAAAAAACTTGAACCAAATATCATTGATAACTTCTTTTTATAGTGGCATTCCTAGAGTCTTACTGAAATTATTCCTGAAATCCACTTTTGAAAAATGTGTGACCATTTATATGTTTTATCTTAAAATTTATATTAGTTTTAAAAATCATTTTAAAATACACAAATCTTCATAAAAGTATTATATCTGCAGAGACAACATTATTTTTAGGATATTTACTCTAAAATGGCAAAGTCATTTCATTTTAGGCTCCCAATTTGACTATGAATCTGTGAATCATCTTTGATGTCCAGTAATGCTTCCCAGTAACCCTTTCTAAATACGCCAATGAAAACCCTGCTGTAATATTTAACTACTTGTGTTCTGGAGTCCAACTGATGTTGATTTGCTTTTTTTCTCACTTATTACTGCCTTCCCTCAGCCCTGTTCTGGGATTTCCATGGCAGGTAGACTAATCCTATCTTCTTGGACTCAGGCAGTTTCAGAGGCGATGGATCTTAGCAGCCTCTGAAATACAATCACAGAAGGCATAGATTTACTTTCAGAAAAGAAATCTGCTGCCATAAGATTGCTAAACTTCTCAGAACTAAAAAGGAATATAAAGCTTAGTGAGTTTTTATCTCCATAATTAGTCACATCATTTTATTGATGACAGTGATGATTATTATGATGATGGTGATGATGATGATGGTAATAATAATGATGGTAATAATAATAATAATAATACTCCAGTGAGGTTTCTGTGACACTATAACTCAGATTTGCATGATGGGTTGCAGTTTCCAAAACTTTCTCATTAATAATTTCAGTTTAATTTATATGGTGCCTGATTATTTTTTCTGTCATGTTATAGATCTCTGAAGCTATCAGTCATAATTTGACATTCATACTTTGTGATAAAAAGGACTTGAGCAAGGGGGGAATTATCTTGGTTGAAATATAACAGAGCCAGATCACAGAAGGCACTTATTTGTACTTTATTCCATCTTTTAGTACCAGCTCAGACTTAGACTTCAGAAAGAACATCAGTGTGAAACTCTACTGTACTTAATTTGATTTTTTATTGTTATTCTAAATCATTTCCTGGGAAGGCAGTATTCTCATTCAAATTTAGTTATACAACCCATTTCGTCTTTACAACTGTTTCTTTTAAGCTTTCCAGATTGAATTCTTACAGAAAAAGCTTCATTGTAGTCCATAGCCATAGAAATGAAACAGACAATTGATCCACATGAATTTACTTTTGAAATGTAACAAACTAAAGTACAGTCAGGCACTCTGCATTGTGGAAATGGCTAACATTCTTAATTGTAAAATTCAAATCAGCATTCTCTAATCAGTTATGTTGATCTAGTTTCGCTTCACAATTTCCAGACTGCCACCTGGATGCATTCAGGCTGTTCTGTGACACAGTTGAGTTAGTTTTGAAAGTTCCTCCTTTGTCTCTGGGTTCTTTCTTTTTTATCCCCCCTAGGACGCTCAGCTTCAAATTTATTTTTATCTGAAGCTGTGTCTGAACATGAATAGACAAATCAAGAACTGAGGCAATTATACTATTAATTCAGGCAGGAAAAAAAAAAGGTACACAGTGCTTAAGTTGTCTGGGAAATCGTAGTAAACACCTTTTTTCCCCTTCTGTTTTAGTAATCTGGAAGATTGCCTGATTTTTTTTTTTTCCTTCTTGGGGATGCAGATCTAGTCTGTGTTACATGGCTCTCAACATTCAGTGTCTGCACATGCTTGCTTCATTTCCTGGTGCCCCAAACTGTATCTATTCTAGGAAGGCTACGTTATGATAGGCAAGTTCAGTGGTTCTGAAGTTTCATGCTTTAAAAGTCACCCTGTGAGTACACTTAGGTTGGTAGTTAAACAAAAAAATTTCAAATAAATTTTAGTTTCTTCCATGATTTTTTCTTTTCTTTCTTCTTCTTTTTTTTTTTTTGCCTCCAGAGTTATTGCTGGGGCTGTACCATGAATCCACTGCTCCTGCAGTCTATTTTTTTTCCCATTTTGTTTCCCTTGTGTTATTGTTGTTGTGGTTATTATTATTGTTGTTATTTTGTTATTGATGCCATTATTGCTGGATAGGACAGAGAGAAATGGAGAGAGGAGGGCAAGATAGAGGGAGAGAAAGACAGACACCTGCAGACCTGCTTCACCACTTGTGAAGCGACTCTCCTGCAGGTGGGGAGTTGGGGGCTGGAACCGGGATCCTTGTTCCTCACACCATGTGTGCTTAACCTGCTGTGCTACTGCCCAACGCCCCCCCCCCCATTTAAAAAGTTTTATTATTATTTATTTTATTTTATTTATTTATTTTTGAGAGAGATTGAGAGAGGCACGTGCATCACTACTACACCTTTTTGCCAAGCCCCGCCCCCCCCATCCTGCCATGCAAGTGGAGACTGGGGTTGAATCCAGGTCCTTGAACACTATAATGTGTGTGCTTTGCTAGGGGCACTACTGCCTGACCCCCAATAGTTTAAATTCTTAATTGATCTTGGAGGTTAGCACACTTGTCATCATGAGCTAGACCAACTGACAGTTTTATTCATTCATTCGCTCATCTATTATTTATTGAAGGCTTTGTGCCAGGTCCTAAGGATACAAATATGGCAATGTGTTGGCATCAGCTCTTGCTTTCAAAGACAACTTAGAAAGTAGTTATAATACAATATAGTTACTTGCAACAATGATTTCACTGTGGGTAAAAGCTTGTATCCTCTACAAATTTTAGTCAAAAAGAAGCAGAACTGACAAGAACAATTTTCCACGAGTATATGTTCATACTTACCTTGTTTTATTTCCCCCCCTACAATCCTTTAGGAATGAAGTAAGCTTGTATTACTGGAGATTCATTTAGCACCTCTCAAAGAGAAGCAGTCTGAGAGTTATGGGGACATCTTCAACAGATGAGAGTTTGGCAGAGGCTTGTCACGTACTTCTGCCAAGGGGTCTCCCTGGCAGATGGTAACAGCTGTTAGAGCTTGAGTCTAAGAAAGTACAGGAGGAGCACTGCAAAATGTCCTTTTTATTACACTAATGACTTTCTCTCCAAGTGTGTTTTTTTGTTGTATTGATACATAATTGTTTTTGCTAATGCATTTGCTCTGATCATACAAAAATCTAATTATTCTATGTAATGAGTCATTAACAGTTTCATTAAAATCATTTCAGTGTTTGCATTGCTGGTATTCATTTTATGTTAATATACTAAAAATAGCCATGTCTTTAAGACTGATGTTTCAGACTATGTTAAAAAATTTGGTTTAGTGAATGCACATTTTAAATCCCCATCTTGCATATAACAAAAGTGTAACCTCTGCAAGACTACTCTAGAATATAATACTGTGATTTTCTACTCACTTTTTAAGCAAGCTTCTTTTATTTCCTTTGCATATTGTGTTCACTTAGCTACAACAAAAGATACATGTTTAACTTAAAAGCATTAATTGGCATTTGGTAATGGGAGAAGAACAAAAGTGATATTGGCTGATTTTTGATTTATTCATATTGAAATTCAAATGTTTACAGAGATGATATTAAGAATAATTATATTATTATCACTTTTTAATCAAAGAACGGTACCATAAACCTTGAATTCTAATTATAAAATACTGATACATGTTTGAGATCCTGGACTTAATCTTTGGCACAACCCTACAGCAGCAAGAAAGTTACTGAGATTTTATACATTAATATTATTGTGTTATTAGATATGTGCTAAGCACCCTGCTTTACGGTTAGTGCTCACCATCTTATTTAATCCTTCCTAACATCTACAAAGTCAATAATGTATAATCCTGATTCTATAAGATAAGAAACTGAAATTTAGATAAGTAAAGTCCATACTTTCTCAGTGTTGTATAGAAGTTCTAATCTGAGGCAATTTTACTTCCCCAGAGATAGGCAACAAAGTCTAGAGAAATTTTTTCATTTGCACAACAGGCAGGAGGCAACTGGCATTGGTGAGGAAGAGGCAGGATACTGTTAACCGTCTCAAAATGCACAGGAGAATCCCATAACAAAGAATTGTCTGGCCTAAAATATCAATAGGACTATGGTTGAGAAACACCCAGTGTAGCAGCTGTGTGTGATGCCCATGTCACAGACCCTTGGTTGACTGATTCCAGTGCAGCTGTGGTGGACAGCTGTGGTGGACTGTGTACTGCAGTTGTTTTCAATACTATTCAAGGTAGTAGCTCTTTGCTTTTCTGCCTTAGGGCTTTCACTGAAACACATGTACAGATGCAGCCTGGATTGTGTGAGCATTAACACCTGGGGCCCAGTTTTGACTAGTGTGCAGCCTCTCTGTAGATTGTACAGTTCTCCAGGCATTCTAAACAATTCTTTGTGATCCCAGAGGAACTGAGCATTGGTTGTTTAGAGCAGCACAATGGGTACAACAGTCTTTTATGGACCTAGGGACTTTTTCCACTGTTTGAAAGTCGTCCTATGGTTGTCAGAAACTGAAATCCCAGGCTGTCTGTTGTTGGGTAACAGTGAAATAAACCCAGGGTCCAACAACAGGTGGGTGTCTGAGAAAATTGTGGTATATGTATACAGTGGAATACTACTCAGCTACTAAGAATAATGAATCAACCTTTTTTGACCACCTTGGATAGAGCTTGAAGAAATTACGTTAAGTGAGATAAGCCAGAAAGAGAAAGATGATTATGGGATGATCCCATTCCTAAACAGAAGTTGAGAAAGAACAGATAGGGAAGCATAAAACAAAACTTGGACTGGATTTTGGAGTATTGCACAAAAGTGAAAGACTCTGGGTGGGGCAGTTGAGAATGGTAGATTTTAAGCTAATTTTTAGGGGGGTGAACAAAGGAACATAGACCTATGGTGGTGGGAACTATGTTAATCTA